>NW_027490444.1:0-165952 GCF_050948175.1 Xylocopa sonorina
GATATAATATTCATTGCGAAGTGTTATGCATTCCTCGTATACGATTCAAATGAATGTAAATGCGACACTTCCTTGCAAGGAAATAGCGTTTGCAGATGTCTAGGTATCGTAGCAATAGAGTTCTTATGATTCTTAAAACGCAATACCGCATCTCATTTCTATGTTTCATGGTAAGATATAATATGATTTGCGAAGTGTCATGTATTCCTCGTCTACACTTCAAATGAATGTAAATGCGACACTACCTTGCAAGGAAATAGCGTTTGCAGATGTCTACCTATCGCAGCAATTGGGTTCTAATGCTTCTTAAAACGCGATATCGCATCTCATTTCTATGTTTCATGGTAAGATATAATATGATTTGCGAAGTGTTATGTATTCCTCGTCTACACTTCAAATGAATGTAAATGCGACACTTCCTTGCAAGGAAATAGCGTTTGCAGATGTCTACCTATCGTAGCAATAGGGTACTAATGCTTCTTAAAACGCGATATCGCATCTCATTTCTTTGTTTCATGGTAAGATATAATATGATTTGCGAAGTGTTTTGTATTCCTCGTCTACACTTCAAATGAATGTAAATGCGACACTTCCTTGCAAAGAAATAGCGTTTGCAGATGTTTACGTATCGTAGCAATAGATTTCTAATGCTTCTTAAAACGCGATATCGCATCTCATTTCTATGTTTCATGGTAAGATATAATATGATTTGCGAAGTGTCATGTATTCCTCGTCTACACTTCAAATGAAGGTAAATGCGACACTTCTTTGCTAGGAAATAGCGTCTGCAGATGTCTAGGTATCGTAGCAATAGAGTTCAAATGCTTCTTAAAACGAGATATTGCAACTCATATCTATGTTTCATGATAAGATATAATATTCATTGCGAAGTGTTATGCATTCCTCGTATACGATTCAAATGAATGTAAATGCGACACTTCCTTGCAAGGAAATAGCGTTTGCAGATGTCTAGGTATCGTAGCAATAGAGTTCTTATGATTCTTAAAACGAGATATTGCATCTCATTTCTATGTTTCATGGTAAGATATAATATGATTTGCGAAGTATTACGTATTCCTCGTCTACACTTCAAATGAATGCAAATGCGACACTTCCTTGCAAGGAAATAGCGTTTGCAGATGTCTACGTATCGTAGCAATAGATTTCTAGTGCTTCTTAAAACGCGATATCGCATCTCATTTCTATGTTTCATGGTAAGATATAATATGATTTGCGAAGTGTTATGTATTCCTCGTCTACACTTCAAATGAATGTAAATGCGACACTTCCTTGCAAAGAAATAGCGTTTGCAGATGTCTAGGTATCGTAGCAATAGAGTTCTTATGATTCTTAAAACGCAATACCGCATCTCATTTCTATGTTTCATGGTAAGATATAATATGATTTGCGAAGTGTCATGTATTCCTCGTCTACACTTCAAATGAAGGTAAATGCGACACTTCTTTGCTAGGAAATAGCGTCTGCAGATGTCTAGGTATCGTAGCAATAGAGTTCAAATGCTTCTTAAAACGAGATATTGCATCTCATATCTATGTTTCATGATAAGATATAATATTCATTGCGAAGTGTTATGCATTCCTCGTATACGATTCAAATGAATGTAAATGCGACACTTCCTTGCAAGGAAATAGCGTTTGCAGATGTCTAGGTATCGTAGCAATAGAGTTCTTATGATTCTTAAAACGCAATACCGCATCTCATTTCTATGTTTCATGGTAAGATATAATATGATTTGCGAAGTGTCATGTATTCCTCGTCTACACTTCAAATGAATGTAAATGCGACACTACCTTGCAAGGAAATAGCGTTTGCAGATGTCTACCTATCGCAGCAATTGGGTTCTAATGCTTCTTAAAACGCGATATCGCATCTCATTTCTATGTTTCATGGTAAGATATAATATGATTTGCGAAGTGTTATGTATTCCTCGTCTACACTTCAAATGAATGTAAATGCGACACTTCCTTGCAAGGAAATAGCGTTTGCAGATGTCTACCTATCGTAGCAATAGGGTACTAATGCTTCTTAAAACGCGATATCGCATCTCATTTCTTTGTTTCATGGTAAGATATAATATGATTTGCGAAGTGTTTTGTATTCCTCGTCTACACTTCAAATGAATGTAAATGCGACACTTCCTTGCAAAGAAATAGCGTTTGCAGATGTTTACGTATCGTAGCAATAGATTTCTAATGCTTCTTAAAACGCGATATCGCATCTCATTTCTATGTTTCATGGTAAGATATAATATGATTTGCGAAGTGTCATGTATTCCTCGTCTACACTTCAAATGAAGGTAAATGCGACACTTCTTTGCTAGGAAATAGCGTCTGCAGATGTCTAGGTATCGTAGCAATAGAGTTCAAATGCTTCTTAAAACGAGATATTGCAACTCATATCTATGTTTCATGATAAGATATAATATTCATTGCGAAGTGTTATGCATTCCTCGTATACGATTCAAATGAATGTAAATGCGACACTTCCTTGCAAGGAAATAGCGTTTGCAGATGTCTAGGTATCGTAGCAATAGAGTTCTTATGATTCTTAAAACGAGATATTGCATCTCATTTCTATGTTTCATGGTAAGATATAATATGATTTGCGAAGTGTCATGTATTCCTCGTCTACACTACAAATGAATGTAAATGCGACACTTCCTTGCTAGGAAATAGCGTCTGCAGATGTCTAGGTATCGTAGCAATAGAGTTCAAATGCTTCTTAAAACGAGATATTGCATCTCATATCTATGTTTCATGATAAGATATAATATTCATTGCGAAGTGTTATGCATTCCTCGTCTACGATTCAAATGAATGTAAATGCGACACTTCCTTGCAAGGAAATAGCGTTTGCAGATGTCTACGTATCGTAGCAATAGAGTTTTTATGATTCTTAAAGCGCGATATCGCATCTCAATTCTATGTTTCATAGTAAGATATAATATGATTTGCGAAGTATTACGTATTCCTCGTCTACACTTCAGATGAATGCAAATGCGACACTTCCTTGCAAGGAAATAGCGTTTGCAGATGTCTACGTATCGTAGCAATAGATTTCTAGTGCTTCTTAAAACGCGATATCGCATCTCATTTCTATGTTTCATGGTAAGATATAATATGATTTGCGAAGTGTTATGTATTCCTCGTCTACGATTCAAATGAATGTAAATGCGACACTTCCTTGCAAGGAAATAGCGTTTGCAGATGTCTAGGTATCGTAGCAATAGAGTTCTTATGATTCTTAAAACGAGATATTGCATGTCATATCTATGTTTCATGATAAGATATAATATTCATTGCGAAGTGTTATGCATTCCTCGTCTACGATTCAAATGAATGTAAATGCGACATTTCCTTGCAAGGAAATAGCGTTTGCAGATGTCTACGTATCGTAGCAATAGAGTTTTTATGATACTTAAAGCGCGATATCGCATCTCAATTCTATGTTTCATGGTAAGATATAATATGATTTGCGAAGTATTACGTATTCCTCGTCTACACTTCAAATGAATGCAAATGCGACACTTCCTTGCAAGGAAATAGCGTTTGCAGATGTCTACGTATCGTAGCAATAGATTTCTAGTGCTTCTTAAAACGCGATATCGCATCTCATTTCTATGCTTCATGGTAAGATATAATATGATTTGCGAAGTGTTATGTATTCCTCGTCTACACTTCAAATGAATGTAAATGCGACACTTCCTTGCAAAGAAATAGCGTTTGCAGATGTCTAGGTATCGTAGCAATAGAGTTCTTATGATTCTTAAAACGCAATACCGCATCTCATTTCTATGTTTCATGGTAAGATATAATATGATTTGCGAAGTGTCATGTATTCCTCGTCTACACTTCAAATGAAGGTAAATGCGACAATTCTTTGCTAGGAAATAGCGTCTGCAGATGTCTAGGTATCGTAGCAATAGAGTTCAAATGCTTCTTAAAACGAGATATTGCATCTCATATCTATGTTTCATGATAAGATATAATATTCATTGCGAAGTGTTATTCATTCCTCGTATACGATTCAAATGAATGTAAATGCGACACTTCCTTGCAAGGAAATAGCGTTTGCAGGTGTCTAGGTATCGTAGCAATAGAGTTCTTATGATTCTTAAAACGCAATACCGCATCTCATTTCTATGTTTCATGGTAAGATATAATATGATTTGCGAAGTGTCATGTATTCCTCGTCTACACTTCAAATGAATGTAAATGCGACACTTCTTTGCTAGGAAATAGCGTCTGCAGATGTCTAGGTATCGTAGCAATAGAGTTCAGATGCTTCTTAAAACGAGATATTGCATCTCATATCTATGTTTCATGATAAGATATAATATTCATTGCGAAGTGTTATGCATTCCTCGTATACGATTCAAATGAATGTAAATGCGACACTTCCTTGCAAGGAAATAGCGTTTGCAGATGTCTAGGTATCGTAGCAATAGAGTTCTTATGATTCTTAGAACGCAATACCGCATCTCATTTCTATGTTTCATGGTAAGATATAATATGATTTGCGAAGTGTCATGTATTCCTCGTCTACACTTCAAATGAATGCAAATGCGACACTTCCTTGCAAGGAAATAGCGTTTGCAGATGTCTACGTATCGTAGCAATAGATTTCTAGTGCTTCTTAAAACGCGATATCGCATCTCATTTCTATGTTTCATGGTAAGATGTAATATGATTTGCGAAGTGTTATGTATTCCTCGTCTACACTTCAAATGAATGTAAATGCAACGCTTCCTTGCAAAGAAATAGCGTTTGCAGATGTTTACGTATCGTAGCAATAGATTTCTAATGCTTCTTAAAACGCGATATCGCATCTCATTTCTATGTTTCATGGTAAGATATAATATGATTTGCGAAGTGTCATGTATTCCTCGTCTACACTTCAAATGAATGTAAATGCGACACTACCTTGCAAGGAAATAGCGTTTGCAGATGTCTACCTATCGCAGCAATTGGGTTCTAATGCTTCTTAAAACGCGATATCGCATCTCATTTCTATGTTTCATGGTAAGATATAATATGATTTGCGAAGTGTTATGTATTCCTCGTCTACACTTCAAATGAATGTAAATGCGACACTTCCTTGCAAGGAAATAGCGTTTGCAGATGTCTACCTATCGTAGCAATAGGGTACTAATGCTTCTTAAAACGCGATATCGCATCTCATTTCTTTGTTTCATGGTAAGATATAATATGATTTGCGAAGTGTTTTGTATTCCTCGTCTACACTTCAAATGAATGTAAATGCGACACTTCCTTGCAAAGAAATAGCGTTTGCAGATGTTTACGTATCGTAGCAATAGATTTCTAATGCTTCTTAAAACGCGATATCGCATCTCATTTCTATGTTTCATGGTAAGATATAATATGATTTGCGAAGTGTCATGTATTCCTCGTCTACACTTCAAATGAAGGTAAATGCGACACTTCTTTGCTAGGAAATAGCGTCTGCAGATGTCTAGGTATCGTAGCAATAGAGTTCAAATGCTTCTTAAAACGAGATATTGCAACTCATATCTATGTTTCATGATAAGATATAATATTCATTGCGAAGTGTTATGCATTCCTCGTATACGATTCAAATGAATGTAAATGCGACACTTCCTTGCAAGGAAATAGCGTTTGCAGATGTCTAGGTATCGTAGCAATAGAGTTCTTATGATTCTTAAAACGAGATATTGCATGTCATATCTATGTTTCATGATAAGATATAATATTCATTGCGAAGTGTTATGCATTCCTCGTCTACGATTCAAATGAATGTAAATGCGACACTTCCTTGCAAGGAAATAGCGTTCGCAGATGTCTACGTATCGTAGCAATAGAGTTTTTATGATACTTAAAGCGCGATATCGCATCTCAATTCTATGTTTCATGGTAAGATATAATATGATTTGCGAAGTATTACGTATTCCTCGTCTACACTTCAAATGAATGCAAATGCGACACTTCCTTGCAAGGAAATAGCGTTTGCAGATGTCTACGTATCGTAGCAATAGATTTCTAGTGCTTCTTAAAACGCGATATCGCATCTCATTTCTATGCTTCATGGTAAGATATAATATGATTTGCGAAGTGTTATGTATTCCTCGTCTACACTTCAAATGAATGTAAATGCGACACTTCCTTGCAAAGAAATAGCGTTTGCAGATGTCTAGGTATCGTAGCAATAGAGTTCTTATGATTCTTAAAACGCAATACCGCATCTCATTTCTATGTTTCATGGTAAGATATAATATGATTTGCGAAGTGTCATGTATTCCTCGTCTACACTTCAAATGAAGGTAAATGCGACACTTCTTTGCTAGGAAATAGCGTCTGCAGATGTCTAGGTATCGTAGCAATAGAGTTCAAATGCTTCTTAAAACGAGATATTGCATCTCATATCTATGTTTCATGATAAGATATAATATTCATTGCGAAGTGTTATTCATTCCTCGTATACGATTCAAATGAATGTAAATGCGACACTTCCTTGCAAGGAAATAGCGTTTGCAGATGTCTAGGTATCGTAGCAATAGAGTTCTTATGATTCTTAAAACGCAATACCGCATCTCATTTCTATGTTTCATGGTAAGATATAATATGATTTGCGAAGTGTCATGTATTCCTCGTCTACACTTCAAATGAATGTAAATGCGACACTTCTTTGCTAGGAAATAGCGTCTGCAGATGTCTAGGTATCGTAGCAATAGAGTTCAGATGCTTCTTAAAACGAGATATTGCATCTCATATCTATGTTTCATGATAAGATATAATATTCATTGCGAAGTGTTATGCATTCCTCGTATACGATTCAAATGAATGTAAATGCGACACTTCCTTGCAAGGAAATAGCGTTTGCAGATGTCTAGGTATCGTAGCAATAGAGTTCTTATGATTCTTAGAACGCAATACCGCATCTCATTTCTATGTTTCATGGTAAGATATAATATGATTTGCGAAGTGTCATGTATTCCTCGTCTACACTTCAAATGAATGTAAATGCGACACTACCTTGCAAGGAAATAGCGTTTGCAGATGTCTACCTATCGCAGCAATTGGGTTCTAATGCTTCTTAAAACGCGATATCGCATCTCATTTCTATGTTTCATGGTAAGATATAATATGATTTGCGAAGTGTTATGTATTCCTCGTCTACACTTCAAATGAATGTAAATGCGACACTTCCTTGCAAGGAAATAGCGTTTGCAGATGTCTACCTATCGTAGCAATAGGGTTCTAATGCTTCTTAAAACGCGATATCGCATCTCATTTCTTTGTTTCATGGTAAGATATAATATGATTTGCGAAGTGTTTTGTATTCCTCGTCTACACTTCAAATGAATGTAAATGCGACACTTCCTTGCAAAGAAATAGCGTTTGCAGATGTTTACGTATCGTAGCAATAGATTTCTAATGCTTCTTAAAACGCGATATCGCATCTCATTTCTATGTTTCATGATAAGATATAATATTCATTGCGAAGTGTTATGCATTCCTCGTATACGATTCAAATGAATGTAAATGCGACACTTCCTTGCAAGGAAATAGCGTTTGCAGATGTCTAGGTATCGTAGCAATAGAGTTCTTATGATTCTTAGAACGCAATACCGCATCTCATTTCTATGTTTCATGGTAAGATATAATATGATTTGCGAAGTGTCATGTATTCCTCGTCTACACTTCAAATGAATGTAAATGCGACACTACCTTGCAAGGAAATAGCGTTTGCAGATGTCTACCTATCGCAGCAATTGGGTTCTAATGCTTCTTAGAACGCGATATCGCATCTCATTTCTATGTTTCATGGTAAGATATAATATGATTTGCGAAGTGTTATGTATTCCTCGTCTACACTTCAAATGAATGTAAATGCGACACTTCCTTGCAAGGAAATAGCGTTTGCAGATGTCTACCTATCGTAGCAATAGGGTTCTAATGCTTCTTAAAACGCGATATCGCATCTCATTTCTTTGTTTCATGGTAAGATATAATATGATTTGCGAAGTGTTTTGTATTCCTCGTCTACACTTCAAATGAATGTAAATGCGACACTTCCTTGCAAAGAAATAGCGTTTGCAGATGTCTACGTATCGTAGCAATAGATTTCTAATGCTTCTTAAAACGCGATATCGCATCCCATTTCTATGTTTCATGGTAAGATATAATATTATTTGCGAAGTGTCATGTATTCCTCGTCTATACTTCAAATGAATGTAAATGCGACACTTCCTTACTAGGAAATAGCGTCTGCAGATGTCTAGGTATCGTAGCAATAAAGTTCAAATGCTTCTTAAAACGATATATTGCATCTCATATCTATGTTTAATGATAAGATATAATATACATTGCGAAGTGTTATGCATTCCTCGTATACGATTCAAACGAATGTAAATGCGACACTTCCCTGCAAGGAAATAGCGTTTGCAGATGTCTACGTATCGTAGCAATAGAGTTCTTATGATTCTTTAAACGCCATATCGCATCTCATTTCTATGGTTTATGGTAAGATATAATATGATTTGCGAAGTGTCACGTATTCCTCGTCTACACTTTAAATGAATGTAAATGCGACACTTCCCTGCTAGGAAATAGCGTCTGCAGATGTCTAGGTATCGTAGCAATAGTGTTCTTATGATTCTTAAAACGCGATACCGCATCTCATTTCTATGTTTCTTGGTAAGATATAATATGATTTGCGAAGTGTCATGTATTCCTCGTCTACACTTCAAATGAATGTAAATACGACACTTCATTGCTAGGAAATAGCGTCTGCAGATGTCTAGGTATCGTAGCAATAGAGTTCAAATGCTTCCTAAAACGAGATATTGCATCTCATATCTATGTTTCATGATAAGATATAATATGATTTGCGAAGTGTCATGTATTCCTCGTCTACACTTCAAATGAATGTAAATGCGACACTACCTTGCAAGGAAATAGCGTTTGCAGATGTCTACCTATCGCAGCAATTGGGTTCTAATGCTTCTTAAAACGCGATATCGCATCTCATTTCTATGTTTCATGGTAAGATATAATATGATTTGCGAAGTGTTATGTATTCCTCGTCTACACTTCAAATGAATGTAAATGCGACACTTCCTTGCAAGGAAATAGCGTTTGCAGATGTCTACCTATCGTAGCAATAGGGTTCTAATGCTTCTTAAAACGCGATATCGCATCTCATTTCTTTGTTTCATGGTAAGATATAATATGATTTGCGAAGTGTTTTGTATTCCTCGTCTACACTTCAAATGAATGTAAATGCGACACTTCCTTGCAAAGAAATAGCGTTTGCAGATGTTTACGTATCGTAGCAATAGATTTCTAATGCTTCTTAAAACACGATATCGCATCTCATTTCTATGTTTCATGGTAAGATATAATATGATTTGCGAAGTGTCATGTATTCCTCGTCTACACTTCAAATGAATGTAAATGCGACACTTCCTTGCTAGGAAATAGCGTCTGCAGATGTCTAGGTATCGTAGCAATAGAGTTCAAATGCTTCTTAAAACGAGATATTGCATCTCATATCCATGTTTCATGACAAGATATAATATTCATTGCGAAGTGTTATGCATTCCTCGTCTACGATTCAAATGAATGTAAATGCGACACTTCCTTGCAAGGAAATGGCGTTTGCAGATGTCTACGTATCGTAGCAATAGAGTTTTTATGATTCTTAAAGCGCGATATCGCATCTCAATTCTATGTTTCATGGTAAGATATAATATGATTTGCGAAGTATTACGTATTCCTCGTCTACACTTCAAATGAATGCAAATGCGACACTTCCTTGCAAGGAAATAGCGTTTGCAGATGTCTACGTATCGTAGCAATAGATTTCTAGTGCTTCTTAAAACGCAATATCGCATCTCATTTCTATGTTTCATGGTAAGATGTAATATGATTTGCGAAGTGTTATGTATTCCTCGTCTACACTTCAAATGAATGTAAATGCAACGCTTCCTTGCAAAGAAATAGCGTTTGCAGATGTTTACGTATCGTAGCAATAGAGTTCTTATGATTCTTAAAACGCAATACCGCATCTCATTTCTATGTTTCATGGTAAGATATAATATGATTTGCGAAGTGTCATGTATTCCTCGTCTACACTTCAAATGAAGGTAAATGCGACACTTCTTTGCTAGGAAATAGCGTCTGCAGATGTCTAGGTATCGTAGCAATAGAGTTCAAATGCTTCTTAAAACGAGATATTGCATCTCATATCTATGTTTCATGATAAGATATAATATTCATTGCGAAGTGTTATGCATTCCTCGTATACGATTCAAATGAATGTAAATGCGACACTTCCTTGCAAGGAAATAGCGTTTGCAGATGTCTAGGTATCGTAGCAATAGAGTTCTTATGATTCTTAAAACGCAATACCGCATCTCATTTCTATGTTTCATGGTAAGATATAATATGATTTGCGAAGTGTCATGTATTCCTCGTCTACACTTCAAATGAATGTAAATGCGACACTTCTTTGCTAGGAAATAGCGTCTGCAGATGTCTAGGTATCGTAGCAATAGAGTTCAGATGCTTCTTAAAACGAGATATTGCATCTCATATCTATGTTTCATGATAAGATATAATATTCATTGCGAAGTGTTATGCATTCCTCGTATACGATTCAAATGAATGTAAATGCGACACTTCCTTGCAAGGAAATAGCGTTTGCAGATGTCTAGGTATCGTAGCAATAGAGTTCTTATGATTCTTAGAACGCAATACCGCATCTCATTTCTATGTTTCATGGTAAGATATAATATGATTTGCGAAGTGTCATGTATTCCTCGTCTACACTTCAAATGAATGTAAATGCGACACTACCTTGCAAGGAAATAGCGTTTGCAGATGTCTACCTATCGCAGCAATTGGGTTCTAATGCTTCTTAAAACGCGATATCGCATCTCATTTCTATGTTTCATGGTAAGATATAATATGATTTGCGAAGTGTTATGTATTCCTCGTCTACACTTCAAATGAATGTAAATGCGACACTTCCTTGCAAGGAAATAGCGTTTGCAGATGTCTACCTATCGTAGCAATAGGGTTCTAATGCTTCTTAAAACGCGATATCGCATCTCATTTCTTTGTTTCATGGTAAGATATAATATGATTTGCGAAGTGTTTTGTATTCCTCGTCTACACTTCAAATGAATGTAAATGCGACACTTCCTTGCAAAGAAATAGCGTTTGCAGATGTTTACGTATCGTAGCAATAGATTTCTAATGCTTCTTAAAACGCGATATCGCATCTCATTTCTATGTTTCATGATAAGATATAATATTCATTGCGAAGTGTTATGCATTCCTCGTATACGATTCAAATGAATGTAAATGCGACACTTCCTTGCAAGGAAATAGCGTTTGCAGATGTCTAGGTATCGTAGCAATAGAGTTCTTATGATTCTTAGAACGCAATACCGCATCTCATTTCTATGTTTCATGGTAAGATATAATATGATTTGCGAAGTGTCATGTATTCCTCGTCTACACTTCAAGTGAATGTAAATGCGACACTACCTTGCAAGGAAATAGCGTTTGCAGATGTCTACCTATCGCAGCAATTGGGTTCTAATGCTTCTTAGAACGCGATATCGCATCTCATTTCTATGTTTCATGGTAAGATATAATATGATTTGCGAAGTGTTATGTATTCCTCGTCTACACTTCAAATGAATGTAAATGCGACACTTCCTTGCAAGGAAATGGCGTTTGCAGATGTCTACGTATCGTAGCAATAGAGTTTTTATGATACTTAAAGCGCGATATCGCATCTCAATTCTATGTTTCATGGTAAGATATAATATGATTTGCGAAGTATTACGTATTCCTCGTCTACAATTCAAATGAATGCAAATGCGACACTTCCTTGCAAGGAAATAGCGTTTGCAGATGTCTACGTATCGTAGCAATAGATTTCTAGTGCTTCTTAAAACGCGATATCGCATCTCATTTCTATGTTTCATGGTAAGATATAATATGATTTGCGAAGTGTTATGTATTCCTCGTCTACACTTCAAATGAATGTAAATGCGACACTTCCTTGCAAAGAAATAGCGTTTGCAGATGTCTAGGTATCGTAGCAATAGAGTTCTTATGATTCTTAAAACGCAATACCGCATCTCATTTCTATGTTTCATGGTAAGATATAATATGATTTGCGAAGTGTCATGTATTCCTCGTCTACACTTCAAATGAAGGTAAATGCGACACTTCTTTGCTAGGAAATAGCGTCTGCAGATGTCTAGGTATCGTAGCAATAGAGTTCAAATGCTTCTTAAAACGAGATATTGCATCTCATATCTATGTTTCATGATAAGATATAATATTCATTGCGAAGTGTTATGCATTCCTCGTATACGATTCAAATGAATGTAAATGCGACACTTCCTTGCAAGGAAATAGCGTTTGCAGATGTCTAGGTATCGTAGCAATAGAGTTCTTATGATTCTTAAAACGCAATACCGCATCTCATTTCTATGTTTCATGGTAAGATATAATATGATTTGCGAAGTGTCATGTATTCCTCGTCTACACTTCAAATGAATGTAAATGCGACACTTCTTTGCTAGGAAATAGCGTCTGCAGATGTCTAGGTATCGTAGCAATAGAGTTCAGATGCTTCTTAAAACGAGATATTGCATCTCATATCTATGTTTCATGATAAGATATAATATTCATTGCGAAGTGTTATGCATTCCTCGTATACGATTCAAATGAATGTAAATGCGACACTTCCTTGCAAGGAAATAGCGTTTGCAGATGTCTAGGTATCGTAGCAATAGAGTTCTTATGATTCTTAGAACGCAATACCGCATCTCATTTCTATGTTTCATGGTAAGATATAATATGATTTGCGAAGTGTCATGTATTCCTCGTCTACACTTCAAATGAATGTAAATGCGACACTACCTTGCAAGGAAATAGCGTTTGCAGATGTCTACCTATCGCAGCAATTGGGTTCTAATGCTTCTTAAAACGCGATATCGCATCTCATTTCTATGCTTCATGGTAAGATATAATATGATTTGCGAAGTGTTATGTATTCCTCGTCTACACTTCAAATGAATGTAAATGCGACACTACCTTGCAAGGAAATAGCGTTTGCAGATGTCTACCTATCGCAGCAATTGGGTTCTAATGCTTCTTAGAACGCGATATCGCATCTCATTTCTATGTTTCATGGTAAGATATAATATGATTTGCGAAGTGTTATGTATTCCTCGTCTACACTTCAAATGAATGTAAATGCGACACTTCCTTGCAAGGAAATAGCGTTTGCAGATGTCTACCTATCGTAGCAATAGGGTTCTAATGCTTCTTAAAACGCGATATCGCATCTCATTTCTTTGTTTCATGGTAAGATATAATATGATTTGCGAAGTGTTTTGTATTCCTCGTCTACACTTCAAATGAATGTAAATGCGACACTTCCTTGCAAAGAAATAGCGTTTGCAGATGTCTACGTATCGTAGCAATAGATTTCTAATGCTTCTTAAAACGCGATATCGCATCCCATTTCTATGTTTCATGGTAAGATATAATATTATTTGCGAAGTGTCATGTATTCCTCGTCTATACTTCAAATGAATGTAAATGCGACACTTCCTTACTAGGAAATAGCGTCGGCAGATGTCTAGGTATCGTAGCAATAAAGTTCAAATGCTTCTTAAAACGATATATTGCATCTCATATCTATGTTTAATGATAAGATATAATATACATTGCGAAGTGTTATGCATTCCTCGTATACGATTCAAACGAATGTAAATGCGACACTTCCCTGCAAGGAAATAGCGTTTGCAGATGTCTACGTATCGTAGCAATAGATTTCTTATGATTCTTTAAACGCCATATCGCATCTCATTTCTATGGTTTATGGTAAGATATAATATGATTTGCGAAGTGTCACGTATTCCTCGTCTACACTTTAAATGAATGTAAATGCGACACTTCCCTGCTAGGAAATAGCGTCTGCAGATGTCTAGGTATCGTAGCAATAGAGTTCAAATGCTTCCTAAAACGAGATATTGCATCTCATATCTATGTTTCATGATAAGATATAATATGATTTGCGAAGTGTCATGTATTCCTCGTCTACACTTCAAATGAATGTAAATGCGACACTACCTTGCAAGGAAATAGCGTTTGCAGATGTCTACGTATCGTAGCAATAGAGTTTTTATGATTCTTAAAGCGCGATATCGCATCTCAATTCTATGTTTCATGGTAAGATATAATATGATTTGCGAAGTATTACGTATTCCTCGTCTACACTTCAAATGAATGCAAATGCGACACTTCCTTGCAAGGAAATAGCGTTTGCAGATGTCTACGTATCGTAGCAATAGATTTCTAGTGCTTCTTAAAACGCGATATCGCATCTCATTTCTATGTTTCATGGTAAGATGTAATATGATTTGCGAAGTGTTATGTATTCCTCGTCTACACTTCAAATGAATGTAAATGCAACGCTTCCTTGCAAAGAAATAGCGTTTGCAGATGTTTACGTATCGTAGCAATAGAGTTCTTATGATTCTTAAAACGCAATACCGCATCTCATTTCTATGTTTCATGGTAAGATATAATATGATTTGCGAAGTGTCATGTATTCCTCGTCTACACTTCAAATGAAGGTAAATGCGACACTTCTTTGCTAGGAAATAGCGTCTGCAGATGTCTAGGTATCGTAGCAATAGAGTTCAAATGCTTCTTAAAACGAGATATTGCATCTCATATCTATGTTTCATGATAAGATATAATATTCATTGCGAAGTGTTATGCATTCCTCGTATACGATTCAAATGAATGTAAATGCGACACTTCCTTGCAAGGAAATAGCGTTTGCAGATGTCTAGGTATCGTAGCAATAGAGTTCTTATGATTCTTAAAACGCAATACCGCATCTCATTTCTATGTTTCATGGTAAGATATAATATGATTTGCGAAGTGTCATGTATTCCTCGTCTACACTTCAAATGAATGTAAATGCGACACTTCTTTGCTAGGAAATAGCGTCTGCAGATGTCTAGGTATCGTAGCAATAGAGTTCAGATGCTTCTTAAAACGAGATATTGCATCTCATATCTATGTTTCATGATAAGATATAATATTCATTGCGAAGTGCTATGCATTCCTCGTATACGATTCAAATGAATGTAAATGCGACACTTCCTTGCAAGGAAATAGCGTTTGCAGATGTCTAGGTATCGTAGCAATAGAGTTCTTATGATTCTTAGAACGCAATACCGCATCTCATTTCTATGTTTCATGGTAAGATATAATATGATTTGCGAAGTGTCATGTATTCCTCGTCTACACTTCAAATGAATGTAAATGCGACACTACCTTGCAAGGAAATAGCGTTTGCAGATGTCTACCTATCGCAGCAATTGGGTTCTAATGCTTCTTAAAACGCGATATCGCATCTCATTTCTATGTTTCATGGTAAGATATAATATGATTTGCGAAGTGTTATGTATTCCTCGTCTACACTTCAAATGAATGTAAATGCGACACTTCCTTGCAAGGAAATAGCGTTTGCAGATGTCTACCTATCGTAGCAATAGGGTTCTAATGCTTCTTAAAACGCGATATCGCATCTCATTTCTTTGTTTCATGGTAAGATATAATATGATTTGCGAAGTGTTTTGTATTCCTCGTCTACACTTCAAATGAATGTAAATGCGACACTTCCTTGCAAAGAAATAGCGTTTGCAGATGTTTACGTATCGTAGCAATAGATTTCTAATGCTTCTTAAAACGCGATATCGCATCTCATTTCTATGTTTCATGATAAGATATAATATTCATTGCGAAGTGTTATGCATTCCTCGTATACGATTCAAATGAATGTAAATGCGACACTTCCTTGCAAGGAAATAGCGTTTGCAGATGTCTAGGTATCGTAGCAATAGAGTTCTTATGATTCTTAGAACGCAATACCGCATCTCATTTCTATGTTTCATGGTAAGATATAATATGATTTGCGAAGTGTCATGTATTCCTCGTCTACACTTCAAATGAATGTAAATGCGACACTACCTTGCAAGGAAATAGCGTTTGCAGATGTCTACCTATCGCAGCAATTGGGTTCTAATGCTTCTTAGAACGCGATATCGCATCTCATTTCTATGTTTCATGGTAAGATATAATATGATTTGCGAAGTGTTATGTATTCCTCGTCTACACTTCAAATGAATGTAAATGCGACACTTCCTTGCAAGGAAATGGCGTTTGCAGATGTCTACGTATCGTAGCAATAGAGTTTTTATGATACTTAAAGCGCGATATCGCATCTCAATTCTATGTTTCATGGTAAGATATAATATGATTTGCGAAGTATTACGTATTCCTCGTCTACACTTCAAATGAATGCAAATGCGACACTTCCTTGCAAGGAAATAGCGTTTGCAGATGTCTACGTATCGTAGCAATAGATTTCTAGTGCTTCTTAAAACGCGATATCGCATCTCATTTCTATGTTTCATGGTAAGATATAATATGATTTGCGAAGTGTTATGTATTCCTCGTCTACACTTCAAATGAATGTAAATGCGACACTTCCTTGCAAAGAAATAGCGTTTGCAGATGTCTAGGTATCGTAGCAATAGAGTTCTTATGATTCTTAAAACGCAATACCGCATCTCATTTCTATGTTTCATGGTAAGATATAATATGATTTGCGAAGTGTCATGTATTCCTCGTCTACACTTCAAATGAAGGTAAATGCGACACTTCTTTGCTAGGAAATAGCGTCTGCAGATGTCTAGGTATCGTAGCAATAGAGTTCAAATGCTTCTTAAAACGAGATATTGCATCTCATATCTATGTTTCATGATAAGATATAATATTCATTGCGAAGTGTTATGCATTCCTCGTATACGATTCAAATGAATGTAAATGCGACACTTCCTTGCAAGGAAATAGCGTTTGCAGATGTCTAGGTATCGTAGCAATAGAGTTCTTATGATTCTTAAAACGCAATACCGCATCTCATTTCTATGTTTCATGGTAAGATATAATATGATTTGCGAAGTGTCATGTATTCCTCGTCTACACTTCAAATGAATGTAAATGCGACACTTCTTTGCTAGGAAATAGCGTCTGCAGATGTCTAGGTATCGTAGCAATAGAGTTCAGATGCTTCTTAAAACGAGATATTGCATCTCATATCTATGTTTCATGATAAGATATAATATTCATTGCGAAGTGTTATGCATTCCTCGTATACGATTCAAATGAATGTAAATGCGACACTTCCTTGCAAGGAAATAGCGTTTGCAGATGTCTAGGTATCGTAGCAATAGAGTTCTTATGATTCTTAGAACGCAATACCGCATCTCATTTCTATGTTTCATGGTAAGATATAATATGATTTGCGAAGTGTCATGTATTCCTCGTCTACACTTCAAATGAATGTAAATGCGACACTACCTTGCAAGGAAATAGCGTTTGCAGATGTCTACCTATCGCAGCAATTGGGTTCTAATGCTTCTTAAAACGCGATATCGCATCTCATTTCTATGTTTCATGGTAAGATATAATATGATTTGCGAAGTGTTATGTATTCCTCGTCTACACTTCAAATGAATGTAAATGCGACACTTCCTTGCAAGGAAATAGCGTTTGCAGATGTCTACCTATCGTAGCAATAGGGTTCTAATGCTTCTTAAAACGCGATATCGCATCTCATTTCTTTGTTTCATGGTAAGATATAATATGATTTGCGAAGTGTTTTGTATTCCTCGTCTACACTTCAAATGAATGTAAATGCGACACTTCCTTGCAAAGAAATAGCGTTTGCAGATGTTTACGTATCGTAGCAATAGATTTCTAATGCTTCTTAAAACGCGATATCGCATCCCATTTCTATGTTTCATGGTAAGATATAATATTATTTGCGAAGTGTCATGTATTCCTCGTCTATACTTCAAATGAATGTAAATGCGACACTTCCTTACTAGGAAATAGCGTCTGCAGATGTCTAGGTATCGTAGCAATAAAGTTCAAATGCTTCTTAAAACGATATATTGCATCTCATATCTATGTTTAATGATAAGATATAATATACATTGCGAAGTGTTATGCATTCCTCGTATACGATTCAAACGAATGTAAATGCGACACTTCCCTGCAAGGAAATAGCGTTTGCAGATGTCTACGTATCGTAGCAATAGAGTTCTTATGATTCTTAAAACGCGATACCGCATCTCATTTCTATGTTTCTTGGTAAGATATAATATGATTTGCGAAGTGTCATGTATTCCTCGTCTACACTTCAAATGAATGTAAATACGACACTTCATTGCTAGGAAATAGCGTCTGCAGATGTCTAGGTATTGTAGCAATAGAGTTCAAATGCTTCCTAAAACGAGATATTGCATCTCATATCTATGTTTCATGATAAGATATAATATGATTTGCGAAGTGTTATGTATTCCTCGTCTACACTTCAAATGAAAGTAAATGCGACACTTCCTTGCAAGGAAATAGCGTTTGCAGATGTCTACGTATCGTAGCAATGGAGTTGTTATAATTCATAAAACGCGTTATCGATCTCAATTCTATATTTCATGGTAAGATATAATATGATTTGCGAAGTGTTGTGGATTCCTCGCCTACACTTCAAATGAATGTAAGTGCGACACTTCCTTGCAAAGAAATAGCGTTTGCAGATGTCTACGTATCGTAGAAATAGATTTCTAATGCTTCTTAAAACGCAATATCGCATCTCATTTCTATGTTTCGTGGTTAGATATAATATGATTTGTGAAGTGTTATGTATTCCTCGTCTACACTTCAAATGAATGTAAATGCAACGCTTCCTTGCAAAGAAATAGCGTTTGCAGATGTTTACGTATCGTAGCAATAGATTTCTAATGCTTCTTAAAACGCGATATCGCATCTCATTTCTATGTTTCATGGTAAGATATAATATGATTTGCGAAGTGTCATGTATTCCTCGTCTACACTTCAAATGAATGTAAATGCGACACTTCCTTGCTAGGAAATAGCGTCTGCAGATGTCTAGGTATCGTAGCAATAGAGTTCAAATGCTTCTTAAAACGAGATATTGCATCTCATATCTATGTTTCATGATAAGATATAATATTCATTGCGAAGTGTTATGCATTCCTCGTCTACGATTCAAATGAATGTAAATGCGACACTTCCTTGCAAGGAAATAGCGTTTGCAGATGTCTACGTATCGTAGCAATAGAGTTTTTATGATTCTTAAAGCGCGATATCGCATCTCAATTCTATGTTTCATGGTAAGATATAATATGATTTGCGAAGTATTACGTATTCCTCGTCTACACTTCAAATGAATGCAAATGCGACACTTCCTTGCAAGGAAATAGCGTTTGCAGATGTCTACGTATCGTAGCAATAGATTTCTAGTGCTTCTTAAAACGCGATATCGCATCTCATTTCTATGTTTCATGGTAAGATATAATATGGTTTGCGAAGTGTTATGTATTCCTCGTCTACACTTCAAATGAATGTAAATGCGACACTTCCTTGCAAGGAAATAGCGTTTGCAGATGTCTACGTATCGTAGCAATAGATTTCTAATGCTTCTTAAAACGCGATATCGCATCTCATTTCTATGTTTCATGGTAAGATATAATATGATTTGCGAAGAGTTATGTATTCCTCGTCTACACTTCAAATGAATACAAATGCGACACTTCCTTGCTAGGGAATAGCGTTTCCAGATGTCTACGTATCGTAGCGATAGAGTTCTAATGCTTCTTAAACGCGATATCGCATCTCATTTCTATGTTTCATGATAAAATATAATATTCATTGCGAAGTGTTATGTATACCTTGTCCACACTACTAAGGAATGTAAATTCCCCACTTCCTTGCTAGGAAATGCGCTTCGACATGTCTACGTATCGAAGCAATAGAGTTCTAACGCTTCTTAAAACGCGATGTCGCATTTCATTTCTATGTTTCATGATAAGATATAATTTTCATCGCGAAGTGTTGTGTATTCCACGTCTACACTTCAAATGAATGTAAATGTCACACTTCCTTGCTATGAAATAGCGTTTCCAGATGCCTACGTATCGGAGCAGTAGAGTTTTAATTCTTTCTAAAACGCGATATCGGATCTCAATTCTATGTTTCATAATATGATATAATATTCATTGCGAAGTGTTATGTATACCTCGCCTGCACTGCAAAAGAAAGTAAATGCCACACTTCCTAGCTAAGAAATGCGTTTCTAGATGTCTACGTATCGATGCAATGGAGTTCTAATGCCTCGTAAAACGCGAAATCGCATCGCACTCCTATGTTTCATGATAAGATATATTATTCATTGCGAAGTGTCATGTGTACATCGTCTACACTTCAAAAGAATGTAAATGCCACACTTCCTTGGTAGGAAATGCGTTTCCAGATGTCTACATATGGAAGCAATGGAGTTCTAATGCTTCTTAAAACGCGATATCGGATCGCAGTTCTATGTTTCATGGTAAGATATAATATTCATTGCAAAGTGTTGCGTATACCACGTGTGCACTTCAAAAGAAGTTGAATCCACAATGCGGTCATATAGATACAGAAACGGCAAAAATTCCAAACAATAATTTAAAAAATTCAAAAAGGGGGGAGTGAAAATCCATCTCCTTTACGATGATAAGGAACAAGTCTGCCTCATGCACTACAATATCCCAAACAGCCAGCGATTGGCACGCCAATGACAACGGATGGAACGAACTCCGTGTCAGAATTGTGCTAACAAAGTGCTCCTACTCAGCTTTCGAAATGGCATACTGTTAGTACTGGGGCGGCATTCGTATCACGGCACTATTAAAGCACCGAGATATAGCACACGGGCTACACGGCCGTGACAATGACACTATCAGCTCACCATAGCTACACGGTTGGTTGTGGCATAGTCTGACATTTACTAATGGGGAAGCTGTTTCCATAAAAATTATAAGCAAATATGAAAAATGACTAAACTGTGCAATTTATTTATTTTGATTCCAATATAGATACACCGGCACAACACAAAGATATAAGAATTCGATTTTATTATTTTCTATAAACTAGCTCGATAGGGCGATTTTTTCCATAAAGTCGATAATTACTTTGTCATAAAAATATATACACTTATTTTATATATATTTTCTTCAATTTATTGTTACAAATTCATGCAATTGAGGGTTACATTAAATACGATGACAGCATGTTATTTCAAAAATTACACAAGGCGAAGTTAGGGATGCAACAGCATGAATTTTTATTTTATAAGTAATATTTTTCTTATAAATACTATTTTTAGTCTATGATGGATTGAAAGAAATATATACGACTCGCTCAATAACTATAAATATAGGAAAACGACCATCAAAATGTCTATCAATACTCATATGCTGAACATCTACTGACATCTAACGGTTCTAATTTGTATGAAAGCACAGGTTCCCCATTGCCAAATGTGATCCTGCGTCATTGCTGAGGAGATTCATGAATGGAGCGATGATACGCGTGTCACCATGGTGCTGGTTCTGCGCGATTCGCTTGTCTAGAACGTGCTGGTAACACGTTCTGGCATTTTAGTCAACGAATCCGGTCACAGATGACTACGAATCAATTGACACTCCTCGGAAGTGGCAATATAGTGCCGGCATGGTGTCGCTACCATCTTGCCGTTTGTTATTTGGGATGCTTTTTAGTGCATTATTCGGAATTGAATTCGAACACATAGCTACTTAATCGCAAATTTGTATGTACTGTGACGTGGTGAAGTCACAAGGCTCGCTCACCCCCCCCCCCCCCCTGCTTCGGTTAGACTAGCTCGCAGATCACAACCCATGCGAGAAGCGCGACACGGACCATCGCGATAGCTGTATTTGAGAGGAGCGTGAAATACAGGATGGTAGAACCTCCCCCCCCCCCCCCGTTCGTTTCTCTCTCACCGTTCAACGGATTAGACTGGCGAGCTGATGGAAGAAGCGACCCATAAGACGCCTCTTCGGCGGATAATAAGACCGCAGGTTCGCGGTAGGGCTGTGCGCCGAGGTAGCGTGACGGGCTCGATGGTGGAGGAGTCGGGAAGTGAGCAAGAAGAGACCCTGAAGCCCGAAGGATAGGATCGAGAGCTCTGCAACGATAAGACTGCTGCCATAGTCCATGGAGACAAACAGGATGGTTCTCGGGTGTGAGAAGTACCTCTACCCCTCCCCCATTAGAACTCTATTGCTTCGATACGTAGACATCTGGAAACGCTATTCCCTAGCAAGGAAGTGTTGCATTTACATTTTTTTGACGTGTAGACGAGAATACATGACACTTCGCAATGAATATTATATTTTATCATGAAAAATACAAATGAGATGCGATATCGCGTTCTAAGAAGCATTAGAACCTTATTGCTTCGATAGGGAGACATTCGGAAACGCTATTTCTTAGCCAGGATGTGTGGCATTTACATTCTTTTGAAGTGTAGACGAGGTATACATGACACTTCGCAATGAAGATTATATCTTACCATGAAACATAGAAATGAGATGCGATATCGCGTATTGAGAAGCATTAGATATCTATTGCTACGATACGAAGACATCTGCAAGCGCTATTTCCAAGCAAGGAGGTGTCGCATTTACATTCTTTTGAAGTGAATACGAGGTATACATATCACTCCACAATGCATATTATATCTTATCATGAAACATAGAAATGACTACGAATATAACATTATAACTCTATTGCTACGATACGTAGACATCTGCAAACGCGATTTCCTAGCAAGGAAGTGTCGCATTTACATTCTTTTGAAGTGAATGCGAGGTATACATAACATTGTACAATGAATAATACATCTTATCATGAAACATAGATATGAGATGCGATATCCCGTTTTAAGAAGCATGAGAACTCTATTGCTTCGATACGTAGCCATCTGCAAGCGGTATTTCCCAGCAAGGAAGTGTTGCATTTACATTCTTTTGATGTGTAGACGAAGGTACATGACACTTCGCAATGAAAATTATATCTTATCATGAAACATAGAATTGAGATGTAATATGGCGATTTAAGAAGCATTAGAACACTATCGCTTCGATACGTAGATATCTGCAAACGCTACTTCCTAACAAGGAAGTGTCGCATTTACATTCTTTTGAAAGGAATACGAGGCATACATGACACTTCGCAATGAATATTATATCTTATCATGAAACATAGAAATGAGATGCGATATGACGAGTTAAGAAGCATTAGAATTCTATTGCTTCGATACGTAGACATCTGCAAACGCTATTTCCGGGCAAGGAAGTGTCGCGTCTACATTCTTTTGAAGTGAATACGAGGTTTTCATAACACTCCACGATGAAAATTATATCGTATCATGAAACATAGAAATGTGATGTAATATGGCGATTTAAGAAGCATTAGAACTCTATTGCTTCGATACGTAGATATCTGCAAACACTATTTCCTGGCAAGGAACTGTCGCATTCACATTCGTTTGAAGTGTATACGAGGTACACATGACACTTCGCAATGAATATTATATATTATCATGAAACATATATATGAGATGCGATATGGCGATTTAAGAAGCATTAGAAATCCATTGCTTCGATACGTAGACATTTGCAAACGCTATTTGCAAGCAAGGAAGAGTCGCATTTACATACTTTTGAAGTGAATACGAGGTATACATAACGCTCCACAATGATTATTACATATTATCATGAAACTTAGTAATGAGTAGCGATATCGCGTTTAGAGAAGCATTAGAACCCTAATGCTACGATACGTAGACATCTGCAAACGCTATTTCCGGGCAAAGAAGTGTCGCGTCTACATTCTTTTGAAGTGAATACGAGGTTTTCATAACACTCCACGATGAAAATTATATCGTATCATGAAACATAGAAATGAGATGTAATATGGCGATGTAAGAAGCATTAGAACTCCATTGCTTCGATACGTAGACATCTGCAAACGCTACTTCCTAGCAAGGGAGTGTCGCATTTACATTCCTTTGAAAGGCATACGAAGTATACATGACAATTCGCAATGAATATTATATCTTATCATGAAACAGAAATGTGATGCGATATGGCGATTTATGAAGCATTAGATGTCTATTTCCTCGATACGTAGACATCTGCAAACGCTATTTCCTAGGAAGGAAGTGTCGCATTTACATTCTTTTGGAGTGTATGCGAGGTATTCATAATACTGCACAATGGAAATTATATCTAATCATGAAACGTAGAAATGAGATGCGATATCGCGATTTAAGAAACTTCAGAACTCTATTGCTTTGATTAGTAGATATCTGCAAACCCTATTTCCTTGCAGGGAACTGTCGCATTCACATTCATTTGAAGTGTATGCGAGGCATACATGACACTTCGCAACGAATATTATATATTATCATGAAAAATAGATATGAGATGGGATATCGCGAATTAGCAAGCTTTAGAAATCTATTGCTTCGACACGTAGACATCTGCAAGCGCTATTTCCTAGCAAGGAAGTGTCGCGTTTACATTATTTTGAAGTGAATATGAGGTATACATAACACTCCACAATGAATATTATATCTTACCATGAAACATAGGAAAAGATGCAATATGGCGACTTAAGAAGCATTAGAAATCTATTGCTTCGATACGTAGACATCTGCAAACGCTACTTCCTAGCAAGGAAGTGTCGCATTTACATTCTTTTGAAGTGAATACGAGGTTTTCATAACACTCCACGATGAAAATTATATCGTATCATGAAACATAGAAATGAGATGTAATATGGCGATGTAAGAAGCATTAGAACTCCATTGCTTCGATACGTAGACATCTGCAAACGCTACTTCCTAGCAAGGGAGTGTCGCATTTACATTCCTTTGAAAGGCATACGAAGTATACATGACACTTCGCAATGAATATTATATCTTATCATGAAACAGAAATGTGATGCGATATGGCGATTTATGAAGCATTAAATGTCTATTTCCTCGATACGTAGACATCTGCAAACGCTATTTCCTAGGAAGGAAGTGTCGCATTTACATTCATTTTAAGTGTACGCGAGGTACTCATGGCACTTCGCAATGAATATTATATATTATCATGAAACATAGAAATGAGATGCGATATCGCGAATTAACAAGTTTAGAACTCTATTGCCTCGATACGTAGACATCTGCAAACGCTATTTCCTAGCAAGGATGTGTCGCATATACATTCTTTTAAAGTGAGTACGAGGGATACATAACACTCCACAATGATTATTGTATCTTATCATGAAACATAGAAATGAGATGCGATATGGCGATTTAAGAAGCATTAGAACTCTATTGCTACGATACGTAGACATCTGCAAACGCTACTTCCTAGGAAGCAAGTGTCGCATTTACATTCTTTTGAATGGATACGAGGTATACATGACACTTCGCAATGAATATTATATCTTATCATGAACAATAGAAATGAGATGCAATATGACGATTTAAGAAGCATTTGAACTCTATTGCTTCGATACGTAGACATCTGCAAACGCTATTTCCTAGCAAGGAAGTGTCGCATGCACATTCAATTGAAGTGTATGCCAGATATACATGGAACTTCGCAATGAATATTGTATCTTATCATGAAACATAGAAATGAGATGCGATATGGCGATTTATGAAGCATTGGATGTCTATTGCCTTGATACGTAGACATCTGCAAACGCTACTTCCTAGCAAGGAAGTGTCGCATTTACATTCTTTTGAAAGGAATACGAGGTATACATGACACTGCACAATGAATATTATATCTTATCATGAAACATAGAAATGAGATGCGATATGGCGATTTATGAAGCAATAGATGTCTAATGGTTCGATACGTAGACATCTGCAAACGCTACTTCCTAGCAAGGAAGTGTCGCATTTACATTCTTTTGAAAGGAATACGAGGTATACATGACACTTCGCAATGAATATTATATCTAATCATGAAACGTAGAAATGTGATGAGATATAACGATTTAGGAAGCATTAGAACACTATTGCTTCGATCCGTGGACATCTGCAAACGCTATTTCCTGGCAAGGAAGTGTCGCGTTTACATTCTTCTCAAGTGAATACGAGGTATACATAACACTCCACAATGAAAATTATATCTTATCATAAAACATAGAATTGAGATGTAATATGGCGATTTAAGAAGCATTAGAACACTATCGCTTCGATACGTAGATATCTGCAAACGCTACTTCCTAACAAGGAAGTGTCGCATTTACATTCTTTTGAATGGAATACGAGGCATACATGACACTTCGCAATGAATATTATATCTTATCATGAAACATAGAAATGAGATGCGATATGACGAGTTAAGAAGCATTAGAATTCTATTGCTTCGATACGTAGACATCTGCAAACGCTATTTCCTAGCAAGGAAGTGTCGCATTTACATTCTTTTGAAGTGAATACGAGGTATACATAACACTGCACAATGAATATTATATCTTATCATGAAACATAGAAATGAGATGCGATATCGCGATGTAAGAAGCTTTAGAACTCTTTTGCTTCGATACGTAGATATCTGCGAACGCTATTTCCTAGCAAAGAACTGTCGCATTTACAATCATTTGAAGTGTATGCGAGGTATACATGACACTTCGCAACGAATACTATATATTATCATGAAACATAGAAATGAGATGCGATATCACGAATTAGCAAGCTTTAGAACTCCATTGCTTCGATACGTAGACATCTGCAAACGCTATTTCCTAGCAAGGAAGTGTCGCCTTTACATTCTTTTGAAGTGAATACGAGGAATACATGACACTTAGCAATGAATATTATATCTTATCATGAAACATAGAAATGAGATGCGATGTGACGATTCAAGAAGCATTAGAACTCTATTGCTTTGATACGTAGACATCTGCAAACGCTTTTCCTAGCAAGGATGTGTCGCATTTACATTCATTTGAAGTGTATGCGAGGTATACATGACACTTCGCAATGAATATTATATATTATCATGAAACATAGAAATGGGATGCGATATCGCGAATTAACAAGTTTAGAACTCTATTTCCTCGATACGTAGACATCTGCAAACGCTATTTCCTAGCAAGGAAGTGTCGCATTTACATTCTTTTGAAGTGAATACGAGGTATACATAACAGTGCACAATGAATATTATATCTTATCATGAAACATAGAAATGAGATGCGATATCGCGAATTATGGAGCTTTAGAACTCTCTTGCTTCGATACGTAGATATCTGCGAACGCTATTTCCTAGCAAAGAACTGTCGCATTTACGTTCATTTGAGGTGTATGCGAGGTATACATGACACTTCGCAACGAATACTATATATTATCATGAAACATAGAAATGAGATGCGATATCGCCTTTTTAGCAACATTAGAAGTCTATCGCTACGATAGGTAGACACCTGCAAGCGCTATTTCCCAGCAAAGAAGTGTCGCATTTACTTTCTTTTGAAGTGAATACGAGGTATATATTACACTTCGCAATGAATATTATATCTTATCATGAAACATAGGAATGAGATGTGATATCTCGTTTTAAGAAGCATTAGAACTCTGTTCCTTTCATACGTACACATCTGCCATTGCTACATCCTAGCAAGAAAGTATCGCATTTACATTCTATTGAAGTGTATACGAGGTATACATAACACTGCACAATGAATAATATATCTTAACATGAATCATAGAAATGAGGAGCGATTTCGCGTTTTAAGAAGCACCAGAATTCTGTAGCTTCGACACGTAGACTTCTGCAAACGCTATTTCCTAGCAAGGATGTGTCGCATTTACATACTTTTGAAGTGAATACGAGGTATACATAACACTGCACAATGAATAAACTATTTTATCATGAAACATCGGAATGACATGCGATATCGCGATTTAAGAAGAATTAGAACTCTACTGCTTCGATACGTAGACATCTGCAAACGCCACTTCTTATCAAGGAAGTGTCGCAATTATATTCAATTGAAGTGAATACGAGGTATACATAAAACTGCACAATGAATATTATATCTTATCATGAAACATAGAAATGAGATGCGATATCGCGTTTTAAGAAGCATTAGAAATCAAGTGTTTCGATACGTAGACATCTGGAAACGCTATTTCCTAGCAAGGAAGCGTCGCATTTACATTCCCTTGAAATGTAGACAAGGTATACATGACACTTCGCATTGAATAGTATACCTTACCATGAAACATAGAAATGAGATGCGATATCGCGTTTTAAGAAGCATTAGAATTCTATTGCTTCGATACGTAGACATCTGCAAACGCTACTTCCTAGCAAGCAAGTGTCGCATTTACATTCTTTTGGAAGGAATACTAGGTATACATGACACTTCGCAATGAATATTACATCTTATCATGAAACATAGAGATGAGATGCGATATGGCGATTTATGAAGCATTAGATGTCTATTGCTTCGATACGTAGACATTTGCAAATGCTATTTCCTAGCAAGGAAGTGTCGCATTTACATTCTTTTGAGGCGGAAACGAGGTATACATAACACTGCACAATGGATATTATATCTAATCATGAAACATAGAAATGAGATACGATATCGCGATTTCAGAAGCATTAGAATTCTACTGCTTCGATACGTAGACATCTGCATACGCTATTTCCTAGCAAGGAAGTGTCGTATATACATTCTTTTGAGGTGGAAACGAGGTATACACAACACTGCACAATGGATATTATATCTTATCATGAAACATAGAAATGAGATACGATATCGCGATTTCAGAAGCATCAGAATTCTATTGCTTCGATACGTAGACATCTGCAAACGCTATTCCCTAGCAAGGAAGTGTCGCATGTACATTCAATTGAAGTGTATGCGAGATGTACATGGCACTTTGCAATCAATATGATATACTATCATCAAACATAGAAATGAGAAACGATGTCGCGTTTTGAGAAGCATTATAGCACTAATTCTACGATACGTAGACATCTACAAACGCAATTTCCTAGCAAGGAAGTGTCGCATTTACATTCTTTTGATGTGAATACGAGGTATACATAACACAGCACAGTGAATATTATATCTTATCATGAAACATAGAAATGAGATGCGATATGGCGATTTCAGGAGCATCAGAATACTATTGCTTCGATACGTAGACATCTGCAAACGCTGTTTCCTGGCAAGGAAGTGTCGCGTTTACATTCTTTTGAAGTGAATACGAGGTATACATAATACTTCACAATGAATGTTATATCTTACCATGAAACATAGAAATTAGATGTAATATGGCGAATTAAGCAGCATTAGAACTCTATTGCTTGGATACGTAGACATCTGCAAACACTACTTCCAAGCAAGGAAGTGTCGCATTTACATTCCTTTGAAAGGAATACGAGGTATACATGAATGAGATGCAATATGACGACTTAAGAAGCATTAGGATTCTATTGCTTCGATACGTAGACATCTGCAAACGCTATTTCCAAGCAAGGAAGTGTCGCATTTACATTCCTGTGAAGTGAATACGAGGTATACATAACACTCCACAATGAATATCATATATTATCATGAAACATAGTAATGAGTAGCGATATCGCGTATAGAGGAGCATTAGTATTCTAATGCTACGATACGTAGACATCTGCAAACGCTATTTCCTGGCAAGGAAGTGTCGCGTTTACATTCTTTTGAAGTGAATGCGAGGTATACATAATACTTCCCAATGAATTTTATATCTTACCATGAAACATAGAAATGAGATACGATATCGCGATTTCAGAAGCATCAGAATTCTATTGCTTCGATACGTAGACATCTGCAAACGCTATTCCCTAGCAAGGAAGTGTCGCATTTACATTCTTTTGAGGTGAATACGAGGTATATATGACAGTTCGCAATGAATATTATATCTTATCATGAAACATAGACGTGAGACTTGGTATCGCGTTTTAAGAAGCATTGGAACTCTATTACTTCGAAACCTAGGCATCTAAATCGCTATTCTACTACAAAGAACTGTGGGCTTTACATGCTTTTGATGTATTGAGAAGATTTTGTCTGCCCTGCACCAGGACGGTTATCGGGCGTGCTTCCTCATCCGGACGGGTATAAGCAAACGGAATCTACCATCAACCGCCCAGTTACACACAGCTCACTGAAACCTGCGATTGGAAAATCCAGATGTGCCGCGGCGCGTTCCCCGTGCGTGAGTCCTTCAGCTAGTCCGCCAGAGGGGACGAATCCCAACAGGCGGAGTGCCCCCATGGGAACCTCGGTTAGGCGACCTCACTACGTGTACGCGATCGCCCTCACTCTGACCCTTTTTGATTTAATATGAATCAGTTTGGCCAAATTTATTGATGATCCGGACTTCCAGCCTCAGTCTTGTTCAATTTTACTTTATGAATGTGGCCCAGACTAGTTTGGGCATATTAATAATGCACCAAACCCCCGAGTCGCAGAATTATTCAATAACCCCAGTGATCCGTTAGCCGCCGGGTAAGCGCGACGGCCAGGTTCCGTCACGAGGAAGTGGGGATGGGTACTTCATGGACACCCAGGTTTTAGAACCCCGTATTGGTAAGATATTTTTTGTCTGCCCTACACCGGGATGGTGATCGGGTATGGTTCCTGACCCAAGCGGGTATAGCCAGACGGAATCTACAATCTACCAACCAGTTACTCCCACCTCACTGAAAGGGGCGATGGGAAAATCCAGATGTGCCGCAGCTCCTTTCCCAGCGGGTGAGCCTTTCAGCTACTCCGTCAGAGAGGACGAATACTAACCGCCGGAGTACCCACGGGGAACCTCGGGGAGGCGGACTCACTACGTGTACGCGAACACGTTCACTCTGACCCTTTTTGAATTAGGATGGATCAGTTTGGCCAAATTTATAAATGATTCAGACTGCCAGCCTCAGTCTTATTCAATTTTGCCCTACGAAAGTGTCTCGGACTAGCTTGGGCAAATCGATAATGCACCAAACCTCCGAGTCCCAGTTTAATTTGATAGCCCCAGAGCCCCGTTAGCCTCCGGGCAACCCTGGCGCCCAGGTTCCACCACGAGGAGGTGGGGATGGGTACTTCCTGGACACCCAGGTTCTGGAACCATTATTGGCAAGATATACATAACGCGTTGCATTGATATTACTGTGACGTTCGCCGAACATTTCGGAACCTTCTACACCTCCCAGTAGAGCCGCACACACCGCCGGCCGCCATTGCAGAGACGAGCATACCGACACACGGTAGTACAGACCGATGGCAAATCTAACGCAACCACCCTCGCACCAGGGATTTGGACCACTCGATCGCGTCACGACGCGTACCTGTCAGACAGCTGGAGCCCAAGCGTGTCACAGCCTCCGTACGAGGACCATTCCACTTAATATGAAGTGTCGCCCGTCGTTACGCACCCGTATCCATACTTTACATACTTCTATAATTAAAATTAAGCAAATCCTAGAATTTGAGCACACTACACTCGAGGTACATGCATGACACAACACGCACAAGCTATCATAAGCCATCTCATGTATAATCCTAATTTTAAGAGCGTATGTAACCAGTATAGGAAATAAGCAAAGCGCCCGAGCGAGCGCCAGACGCTTGTGGCTCACGCCGAACGCGCGCGCCCTAGCACGACCGTACATCCCACTTCGTAGGACGAGTGTTCGCCCCACTCTGGCGCCCCGCGACTCGCGCGGCACGCGATCCGAGGAGGTCGCGGGTCGGCCAGCTGAAAGTGCAGTTCGAGTCATCCGCTCGAAGCGTGCGGACCGCTCTCACTTCTAATTCAAACCAAGTTCAAGTCATCCGCTCCAAGCGAGCGGACCTCTCTGAACCCTAAACTGTAATTCAGGCCGATTTCGACTATACTAACTCAAGTTTCTAATTATCATTCTAAATATATTCTAAAATTATCGAATCCTAGTACTTATTCAACTTTTGCATAGGGAAGTAACAGTGTAAACGTAGTCTTATTTTGAAAATACTTTATTTTACCAGTACTTACAATTCTCATTATTCCAACCATTTCTTGTTTTACTATTATTATAAATTCTCTATTACGAAGTCTTCCACGAGTCCACGCGTCTTGGAGATCATTCACTCGCTCTAACCTTTAGTCAAACTCGGTAATCGACCAGTTAGAACGGACCACCGCTTAGCTGCATCGACCCACATCGAGACTAGAGCAAAGACGCACGATTTTCCATATTCCTGGAGCGGTAATCTAGAGCGGACCACCGCTTAGTGTACACGTATCTGGACGTTTGGCATCCGACTCGAATGCGCCGTTCCGGTACATCCAAACGAACTCGCCGCAAGGGAGGGATAAACTTCTTACGATCACAGGTGCGCAAATACATTTGTGCAACCGTCGACACGTGCATATATCACTGCACCGTCTCTTCTTTCGCTACATACCGGCCGAACAGCCGTCCCGCACCGCCGTATCCATCGCCGATCCGCACTGGAGAGTAGGCTACCACGGTACTCATCCCGCTGACGATTCCGCACAACAGCCCGTACGCAGGAACCATACTCGAGGACGATCCGGACCGACGACGATACTTGCAGCAAGGATATTGAATATTAGTAGCTATCAAGACACCAAAGGTAAGTCAACGTTATCTTAACTTTGTCCGCGCCTTTTCGATCCGTGTTTTGCGAGCAAAATGTGTCCGGACTTTGACGCAACTGTGCGATCCGAACCGCTTTTGGCTGCGTATCTCTCCGGCTAGCGGTTAGTTATCCGCGATCCGAGACGTGACATTACATATTATCATGAGACATAAAAATGAGATGCAACTTCGCGTTTTATGTAGAATTAGATGTACATAGCTTCAATACGTAGACATCTAGAAACGCTATATCCTAGCAAGGAAGTGTCGCATTTACATTCCTTTAATGTGTAGACGACGAATACATAACACTGCATATTGAATATTATATCTTATCACGAAACATAGAAATGAGATGCAATGCCGCATTTTAAGAAGCATTAGAACTCTATTGCTTCGATAAGTAGACATCTGCTAACGCTATTTCCTAGCAAGGAAGTGTCGCATTTACATCCATTTGAAGTGTAGACGAGGAATACATGACACGTCGCAATGAATATTATGTCTTATTATGAAACATAGTAATGAGACGCGATATCCAGTTTTAAGAAGCATTAGAACTCTATTGCTACGATACATAGACATCTGCAAACGCTATTTCCTAGAAAGGAAGTGTCGCATTTACATTCCGTTGAAGTGAATACGAGGTATACATGACACTTCGCAATTTATATTATATCTTATCCTGAAGCATAGAAATGAGATGCGATATCGCGTTAAATGAAGCATTAGATCTCTGTTGCTTCGAAACGTATACATCTAGAAACGCTTTACGTAGCATGGAAGTGTGGGATTTATATTCTTTTGAAGTGTTGACGAGATATACAAAACGCGTTGCATTGAAGATTACATCTTATCATGAGACATAGAATTGATAAGCCATATTGCTTTCTATGAAGCATTAGAACTCCATTGCTCCGATATGTAGACATCTAGAAACCCTGTTCCGTAGCAAGTGTGGCATTTACATTGTATTGAATTGTATACGCTGCAGAACCAGAGGACGACTTGTTTGCAACCAACAACAGAATGTGAATTCCGACTCCAGCAAACGTAAAACTAGGAGATTCACAATTTCATCGACCGGCAAATGTGGATATGTTAATCGGCACCGGCCCCGCTTTATCATCCCTTATCATCGGCCAGTACAAGCTTTCTTTTCGCAACGATTCTGAATTAATCCTCCAAAGGACCCAATTTGGACGGATCACCGGGAGGAGCGTATCTACATCGGCGTCGTGGAGGAGACATCAAACGTTCGTTACAACCCTGAATTTCGAACTTCAAAAATTCTGGGTGCTAGTAGAGGGTCCACACGTACGACAGCTATTTTCCGCGAAGCAGGAATGCGAGCAGTATTTTCACGACCACGTTAAACAGACACAAACCGGTCGTTACATTGTCGCACTGCCGTTCAGTGAAAAGAAGATGCAGTTAGGCGAAACTCGGTCGCGCGCCCTCAACCTTCTTCTTTCGCTCGAACGAAAATTCATGAAAGATCCAGAGCTGAAACGAGAATACTCCACCGTCACCGAGGAATATCTCGAGATGGGACACATGAGCCAGGTAGGGCCACGCGATTCGGATGGCTTCTACCTCATCCACTACGCCGTCATCAAACTGTCCAGCTCAACAACGAAGGTTCGCGTCGTCTTCGATGGATCTGCAAGATCGAGCAGTAGACTGACATTGAACGATACGCTTTTGGCAGGAACAACGATACAGGACGACATATTCGCTTTTCTCATAAGGTTCCGTCAACACACCTATGTCTTAACCGGAGTCATATCGAGAAGATGTATCGGCAGTTCCTCGTAAGACCGGAAGACCGCCGATACCAGCCGATATTGTGACGAGATAACAAGGGAAAGGTGAAAACGTACGAGCTGAACACGATCGCGTTCGGACTATCTTCAGCGCCTTTCCTCGTCATCAGGTATATTCATCAGCTAGCGGACGACGAAAAGGTGAATGCTCCTTTCGCATCGACCGTGCTCCAGCGAGATCTATACGTCGACGATCTCCTAACTGGCACAGATAATTACGAAGACGCTAGACAACTACGGGACCAGGTAATAAAGCTACTTAACGGCGGCAACCTCCACATTCAGCAATGGGTCTCGAACGAACTGAAACTTTTAGTAGGACTTCCGGAAGGCGAAATTCACCCAAAGTATTTTGGAGACGCCACAATGAAAGCTCTTGGCGTTTCGTGGCACGCGTAGAACGACCGAATCATCTATTCCGTGGATCCAAACATCGATACGAGGATCACCAAACGCACGATCTTATCCACCATGACAAAAATATTCGACCCGTTAGGTTTACTGGCGCCAGTAATAATAACGGCAAAAATATTTATGCAACACCTTTGGAAACTGCAATTGGCCTGGGACGAATCGCTACCAACTATCCTCCATACAGAATGGTCCACGTACGTGAAGGAAATGCAGTTATATAACGAAACATTCTTCGAGTGACACGTATGCCAATCGAAGGTGCGAAGGGTGGAATTACACAGGTTCTGCGACGCGAGCGAACGAGCATACGGAGCGTGCGTGTATCTACTTTCAGTCGACAATCGCGGACGAATTAAAACGGGACTATTATGCGCGAAATTTCGGGTAGCACCAGTAAAAGTTGTCAACCTCGCACGTCTCGAACTTTGCGGTGCGGTGCTACTGACGTCATTATTGTCTAACGTCCGAGATAATAATGCACGCCGATTCGACTCGATTAACTTCTGGACGCATTCCACGATAGTTTTAAATTGGCTGCAACTCGAACCAGCCACGCTAAGAACATTCGTGGCAAATAGAGTGGCCGAAATTCAAACGAGGACCGATAGCGGCACGTCAGGTCAAACGACAATCCAGCGGACCTCATATAGAGAGGACAAACACCGGCGGAATTCTTGAAGCCCTCCATCTGACGTCATGGACCATCGTGGTTTGCCGACGATAAAAGGGATTGGCCGAAATCTACGTTCAACCTCGATTTGGAAATACCCGATATTCATCCCATACATGCTTGGCAACGACCATCCGTAGCAACGAAATTCTCGGCCGCTATTCAGACATCGCGAAATTAAGGTGGACCGTCGCGTATTGCCTCCGATTTCGCAAAAATCATTGTAACACAGGACCTCTAACCGTACGAGAGGTCCACGACGCTAATGATCGGATCTTGAGGCTCGTGAAAGCCTTCGCGTTCGAAAAAGAGATCCGAAATTTGAAGAACGGTACAGAGCTGCATCCAAACAGTAACCGGCTCTCGCTGCAGCCATTCTTAGACGAAACGGGAATTCTACAGGTAGGCGGTCGACTACAAAACGCAAACATTCCCTGCGGACAGAAACATCCGATCCTGCTTCCAAGATCGCATCACATCACCGATCTGATCATTCGTCACACGCATTTAGAGGGACATCATTCGGGTATCAATACCACGCTGGCGACACTAAGGCAGAGGTATTGGCCCATTGATGGTAAGAAATACATCTGGTGCTTCCGCGTAAAACCACCGGCCGTGAAATACGTAATGGGCACTCTACCTGCGTCACGCGAATCCGAATGCCGATCCCTTTATAATTGCGGAACAGATTATTGCGGTCCTTTTTATATAGTAGCAGTGTTTGTGTGCTTTGCAACGAGAGCGGTCTATCTTGAGATCGTCGGTGACATGACTACCGAAGCGTTCATCGCGGCATTGAAACGCTTCATCGGTCGTAGGGGCATCTGTCGGAACATTTATTCCGACAACGGGACAAAATTTCGTTGGAGTGAATAACGAATTAAGCGCACTGTACCAAAAACTGCAAACGGACGATAAGGTAAGACACTTCCTCACGGGCAAGGGAATATCATGGCATTTCATGCCAGCTCCTTCTCCCAATTTCGGCGGCCTTTGGGAGGCAGCTGTGAAATCGTTTAAACACCACGTCAAACGAGTCGTCGGGGAAGATACGGGTTACATTCGAATAGTTCAATACGTTCGCGATCGAAATCGAAGTGATCCTAAACTCCCGCCCGCTTACTCCATTATCATCCGATCCTAATGGTCCCTAACTCCGACCCACTTCCTGATCGGCACGTAGTTTGCCCGAGACTGATTTCAGCGATACTCCTCGTAACTGATTGTCACACTAGCAACATATCCAGAACGTCCAGCAGGAATTTTGAACCAGGTGGCACAAGGAGTATATCCACCATCTGAACGAGCGAAAAAAATGGACCAAGGGCTACCACGAGATCAAGAAAAGATCCCTCGTAGTCTTAAGGGATGACTACGTCCTGCCTTTGCAGTGGCACTGCGGTCGAGTCGAAGAGGTGCACCCAGGTCCAGACAAGATCACCCGAACGGTCACCGTACGGACCAGCCAGGGGGTCTACAATCGCAACGTCAAGCAGTTAGCGGAGCTGCCCACATCCCAGACGATAGCGTGAACCATCGACGTCGAGGCGATATTCAGATCAAACCGATTTAGATTGATCGTCACGGTCTCTCAACGGGGAGAACATGTTCCGACCGATGGAACAAATAAAACGTGGGGCCTTCGAAGACTTTATTTATTACACGTTTGTGATGAAAAGGCTATTTTTGAGATTAAGACGTTTTAAGTAATTTCGTAAATATATCTATTGCTTCGATACGTGGACATCTAGGTGCGATATCGCGTTTTACCAAGCATTATAACTCTATTGCTTCGATTACTTGACATCTAGTAACGCTATTCCGTCGCTAGGAAGCGTGGAATTTACATTCTCTTGAAGTAATGACGAAAAATACATAACGCGTTGCATTGAATTACATCATAACGTGAACCATAGATTTGAGATACGAAATCGCGTTTTATGAAGAATTGGAACTGTACTGCTTCGATTCGTAGACACCTGGAAGCACTATTCCGTTGCAAGGTAGAGTCGCATTTACATTCTTTTGAAGTGCAGACGAGGTACACATAACGCATTGCATTGAATATTACATCTTATGATGAGACATAGAAATGAGATGCGACATGGCGTTCTATGAAGAGTTAGAACACTATTGCTTCGATACGTAGACATCTAGTAACCCTGATGCGTAGCAAGGAAGGACGACATTTACATTCTCTAGAGGTGTAGACGAGACATACATAACGCGTTGCACTGAATATTACATCCTATCGTGAGACATAGAAATGATGTGCGATATCGCGCTTCATAAAGGGTTTGAATTCTATTGCTTCGAAACATAGGCACCTAGGAACTCTGTTCCGGAGCTAGGAGGCGTTGCATTTACATTCTTTAGAATTATCGACAATAAATACATAACGCGTTGCATTGAGTTGCATCAGGCCATGAAACATCGAAATGATTTGCGATATCCGGTTTTATAAAGAATTAGAACTGTATTGCTTCGATACGTAGACGTATGGAAACGCTCATCGACCGCAAGGATGTGTGGGATTTACATTCTCTTGAAGTGTTGACGAGATGTACATAACGTGCTGCATTGAATATTGCATCTTATCATGAGTCATAGAAATGAGATGCCATATCGCGTTTTAGTAATCATTAGAACTCTATTTCTTCCATATGTAGACATCGAGAAGCGCTATTCCGTCGCAAGGAAGTGTGGCACTTCCATTCGATTGAAGTGCTGACGAGATATACATAACGCGTTGCATTGATGTTACATCTTCTCATGAGACATAGAAGTGATATGAGATATCGTGTTTCATGAGGCATTAGAACTCTATTGTTTCGATATGTAGACATCTAATACTCCATTCCGTAGCAATGATGTGTGGTGCTTTACATTCTTTTGAAGTGTTTACAAGATATTATTTACCCTGCACCAGGCCGGTGATCGGGCGTGGTTCCTGGCCCAGACTGGTATACCTAGACTGAATCTACCATCTTCCAACCAGTTACACCCACCTCACTGAAACGGGCGATTGAAGAATCCAGATGTGCCGCGGCGCCTTTCCCGCGGGTGCGTCCTTTAGCTACTCCGTTGGTGGGGACGAATCTTAACCGCCGGAGTACCCACGGGGAACCACGGGGAGGCGAACTCACTTCGTGTACGCGATTCGCTCACTCTGACCCTTTTTGAATTAGGATGGATTGGTTTGGCCAAATTTGTAGATGATGCAGACTGCCAGCCTCAGTATCATTCAATTTTCCTCTATGAATGTGGCTCGGACTAGCTTGGGCAAGTGTTGACGGGATGTACATTACGTGTTGCATTGAATTACATCATATCATGAAAAATTGAAATGAGATGCGATATCACGTTATACGATGGACTAGAGCTGTATTGCTTCGATACATAGACATCTAGGAAAGCTATTCCGTAGCAAGGAAGTGTGGCATTTACATTCTTCTTAAGTGTAGACGTGATATACTTAAAGAGTTCCATTGAATGTTACATCTTATCATGGGACATAGAAGTGAGATGCGATATCGCGTTCTATAAAGCAATAGAACAATACTTCTTCGATACGTAAACATCAAGGAACGCTATTCCGTAACATGGAAGTGTAGGATTTACATCCGTTTGATGTGTTAGATATACAAAGCACGTAGCGTTGATAGTACATCTTATCATGAGACATAGAAACGAAATGCCATATCGCATTTCATGAAGCGTTAGAACTCTATTACTTCGATATGTAGACATTTAGGGACGCTATTACGTAGCAAGGAAGAGTGGGCTTTACATTCTTTTGAACTGTCGATAATTAACCCGTTTCATTGAATATTACATCTTATCATGAGACATAAAAGGGCATGAGGCACTGCCCACGTATTAGCGGACGAGACGACGTAGGAACTCTTTCCTCCCCGCGCGTCGAGTACGCTTCATAGAAAGCTCAGAGTTCATCGTGGGTACTTGCACACAGGAGGACGACGGCACGCCTAAGCGCTGGTTCGCTCTACCTTACCGGGATCGACCTTAGTTCAAGACACCCTTGTTACGGCAGAGGTGAAGTAAGAGCGGCTAAGCGTTGGTGCGCTCTAACCGTCCAGCTTCAAGACGGTCGCAGATGAAATAGTGCGAAATAGTAATAATACGCGAGCGTACCCGTGGAATAGAGACGAAGGAGATTGTAGTATAATAAAGAGACATCGAATCGGGAAAAATTAGTGTATATTCTATGAATACTATCCTAATACAAACACTAAGACTATGTTACTAAATATGAGTACAAAATGAAATAGAGATGAGACTAAGTTATAATAAAGACTTCTCTATGGGAGATGGAATAGAAACGACTGCATTGGAGCTGGTAGCTCGCTGCAGGATACAACGGAGGCAGATTCGATCTGCTCGGTTCGGCGTTCGGATTAGAAGTCTCGTATCGGAAGCACGTTCGCCACCTCCGCGGGTCGCGCCGCGCGCGAGTCTCTGGGCCTTCGCGGTGGGGCAGACGGTGGAGTAGGGCGGCCACTCGGCCCTCGTGATGGGGCGGCCGGTCGGAGTGGGGTGCGGCTCACGTTGAGCGCGAGCCGCGAGTGTCGAGTGTGCGCGCGAGCGCATCGCAGATTATCTCTAATCGAACTTAGAATTCGACGTGTGTGTTGTAGTGTGTATATACACAGTCGTGTAGCGTGCTTAACCTAAGGTTACACGTATGGAGGGTAAGTATGTGGGTACGTGCTGCTGTACTCTACGTCCTTGTAGCTCTGTCTCCTCGTCCTGAGGCGCCGGGAAACCGTGCGGTCCTCGCACGTATGCTGCGGTTGCAGATGCTGACGGATGAGCGGTTGCTGGACCTGGAGCACGCCGGAGGGTGGCAGGCGTCACGCCTGACGTTACCGTAGACATCTAGAATTACTATTCCGTGGCAAGATAGTTTGGCATTTACATGCTTCTGAAGTGTAGACGAGATATACATAACACTCCGAAATGAATATTATATCTTATCATGAGACATAGAAATGAGATGCGATATGGCGTATTAAGAAGCATTAGAACTCTATTGTTTAGATACGTAGACATCTGCAAATGCTATTTCGTAGCACGGAAGTGTCGCACTTACATTCATATCAAGTGTATGCGAGGTATATATAAGACTTCGCAATGAATATTATATCTTATCATGAAACATAGAAATGAGATGCGATATCGCGTTTTACGTTACATTAGAACACTATTGCTTCGATACTTAGACATCTGCAAACGCTATTTTCTAGCAAGGAAGTGTCGCATTTACAATCATTTGAAGTGCATCCGAGGTATACATGACACTTCGCAATGAATATTGTATCATATCATGAAACACAGAAATCAGATGCGATATGGCGTTTTGAGAAGCATTAGAACTCTATTGCTTCGATACTTAGATATCTGCAAACGGTATTTCCCAGCAAGGAAGAGTGGCATTTACATTCATTTGAAGTGTATACGAGGTATACACAACACTCTGCAAAGAATATCATATCTTATCATGAAACATAGAAATGAGATGCGATATCGATTTATAAGCAGCATCAGAACTCTATTGCTTCGATACCTAGACAACTGCAAACGCTACTACGTAGCAACGAAGTGTCGCACTTACATTCATTTGAAGTGTATACGAGGTATACGTAACACTCTGCAATGAGTATTATGTCTTATCATGAAACATAGAAATGAGATGCGATATCGCGATTTAGGAAGCATTAGAACTCTCTTGCTTCGATACGTAGGCATCTGCAAACGCTACTTCCGAGCAAGGAAGTATCGCATTTACATTCCTTTCAAGTGAATGCGAGGTATACGTGACACATCGAAATGAATATTATTCCTTATCACGAAACATTATAATGAGATACGGTATCCCGTTTTAAGAAGCATTAGAACTCTATTGCTTCGTTACGTAGACATGTGCAAACGCTATTTCCTAGGAATGAAGTGTCGCATTTACAATCATTTGAAGTTAATACAAGGTATACATGACACTCCGCAATGAATATTATATCCTATCATGAAACATAGAAATGAGACGCGATATCGCGTTTTAAGAAGCATCAGAACTCTATTGCTTCGATACGTAGAAACCTGAAAACGCATTTCCTAGCAAGGAAGTGTGGCATTTACATTCTTTTGAAGTGTATTCGAGGTATACCTAACACTTCGCAATGAATATTATATCTTATCGTGAAACACAAAACTGAAATGCGTTATCGCGTTTTGAGAAGCAATACAACTCTATTGCTTCGATGTGTAGGCATCTGGAAACGATATTTCCTAGCAAGGATGTGTTGCATTTACATTCTTTGGAAATGTAGACGAGGTATACATAACACTTCGCAATGAATATTGTATCTTTTCTTGAAACATAGAAATGAGATGCGATATCTCGTTTTAAGAAGCATTAGAACTCTATTGCTTGGATACGTAGACATCTGCAAACGCTATTTCCTAGCAAGGAAGTGTCGCATTTTCATTCTTTTGAAGTGAATATGAGGTATACATAACACTGCACAATGAATATTATATCTTGTCATGAAATATAGAAATGCGGGGCGATACCGCGTTTGAAGAAGAATTAGAACACTATTGCTACGGTACGTAGACATCTGCGACCGCTACTTCCTAGCAAGCAAGTGTCGTACTGACATTCTTTTCAAGTGAATACGAGGTATACATAACACTCCACAATGAATATTATATCTTATGATGAAACATAGAAATTTGATGCGATATCGCGTTTTAAGAAGCATTTGAACTCTATTGTTTTGATACATGGATATCTGGAAGCGCAATTTCCAAGAAAGGAAGTGTCGCATTTACATTCATTTGAAGTTTGGACGAGGAATACATAACACTTCGCAGTGCATATTATATCTTATCATGAGACATAGAAATGAGATGCGATTTCGCGTTTTAAGGAGCATTAGAACTCGATTGCTTCGATACGTAGAAATCTGGAAACGCTATTTCCTAGGAAGGAAATGTGGTATTTACATTCTTTTGATGTGTAGACGAGGTATACATAACACTTCACAATGAATTTTATATCATATAGTGAATCATATTAATGGGACGCGATATCGCGTTTTAAGACGCATTAGAACTCTAATGCTTCGATACGTAGACATCTGCAAACGCTATTTCCTAGCAAGCAATAGTCGCATTTACATTCTTTTTAAGTGAATTCGAGGTTTACATGACACTTCGGAATGAATATTATAACTTATCACGAAACACAGAAATGAGATGCGATATCGCGATCTAAGGAGCATTAGGACGCTATTGCTACGATACGTAGACATCTGCAAACGCTATTTCCTAGCAAGCAATAGTCGCATTTACATTCTTTTGAATTGAATTCGAGGTTTACATGACACTTCGGAATGAATATTATATCTTATCAGGAAACATAGAAATGAGATGCGATATCGCGTTTTGAGAAGCATTAGAAATCTATTGCTACGATACGTAGACAACTGCAAACGCTATTTCCTAGCAAGCAATAGTCGCATCTACATTCTTTTGATGTGAATTCGAGGTTTACGTGACACATCGGAATGTATATTATAACTTATCACGAAACATAGAAATGAGATGCGATATCGCGAACTAAGAAGCATTAGATCGCTATTGCTACGATACGTAGACATCTGAAAACGCTATTTCCTAGCATGCAATATTCGCATTTACATTCTTTTGAAGTGAATACGAGGTATACATGACACTTCGCAGTGAATATTATATCCTATCGCGAAACATAGAAATGAAATGCGATATCGCGATTTTAGTAGCATTAGAACTCTATTGCTACGATACGTAGACATCTGAATACGCTATTTCCTAGCAAGGAAGTGTCGCATTTACATTTGTTTGGAGTGAATACTAGGTATACATGACACTCCGCAATGAATATTATATCTTATCATGAAGCATAGAAATGAGATTCGATATCGCGATCTAAGAAGCGTTAGAACTGTATTGCTACGATGCCTAGGCATCTGCAAACGCTATGCCCTGGCAAGGAATAGTCGCATTTACATTCTTTTGAAGTGAATACGAGGTATACATGACACTTCGCAGTGAATATTATATCTTATCACGAAACATAGAAATGAGATGCGATATCACGATTTAAGAAGCATTAGAACTCTATTGCCACGATACGTAGACATCTGAATACTCTATTTCCTAGCAAGGAAGTGTCGCATTTACATTCGTTTGGAGTGAATACGAGGTATACATGACACTTCGCAATGAATATTATATCTTATCATGTAACATAAAAGTGAGATGCGATATCGCGTCTTAAGAAGCATTAGAACCCTATTGCCTCGATGCGGAGATATCTGCAAACGCTATTTCCTAGTATGGAAGTGTCGCATTTACATTCTTTTGAAGTGAATTCGAGGTATACATGGCACTTCCGAATGAATATTATGATTTATCACCAAACATAGAAATGAGATGCGATATCGCGATCTAAACATGTAAATGAGGTGTCATATCGTGACTTAAGTAGCATTAGAACTCTATTGCTACGACACGTAGGCATCTGCAAATGCTATTTCCTAGCAAACAGTAATCGCATTTACATTCTTTTGAAGTGAATGCGAGGTATACGTGACACTTCGCAATGAATATTATATCTTATCATGAAACATAGAAGAGAGATGCGATATCGCGTTTTAAGAAGCATTAGAACTCTATGGCATCGATGCGGAGACATCAGCAAACGCCATTTCCTAGCATGGAAGTGTCGCACTTACATTCTTTTGAAGTGAATACGCGGTATACGTGACACTTCTCAAAGAATATTATATCTTATCATGAAACATAGAAGTGAGATGCGATATCGCGTTTTGAGAAGCACTAGAACTCTATTGCTACGATACGTAGACATCTGAAAACGCTATTTCCTAGCAAGCAATAGTCGCATTTACATTCTTTTGAAGTGAATACGAGGTATACATGACACTTCGCAATGAAATTATATCTTATCACGAAGCATAGAAATGAGATGCGATATCGCGATTTAAGTAGCATTAGAACTCTATTGCTACGATACGTAGACATCTGAATACGCTATTTCCTAGCAAGGAAGTGTCGCATTTACAGTTGTTTGGAGTGAATACTAGGTACACATGACACATCGCAATGAATATTATATCTTATCATGAAGCATAGAAATGAGATGCGATATCGCGTTCTGAGAAGCATTAGAACTCTATTGCTACGATACGTAGACATCTGCAAACGCTATTTCCTAGCATGGAAGTGTCGCATTTACATTCTTTTGCAGTTAATACGAGGTGCACATGACATTTCGCAATGAATATTATGTCTTACCTCGAAACATAGAAGTGAGATGCTATATCGCGATTTAAGAAGCACTAGAACTCTATTGCTACGATACGTAGACATCTGCAAACGCTATTTCCTAGCAAGGAGAGTCGCATTTACATTCTTTTGAAGTGAATACGAGATATACATGACACATCGGAATCAATATTATAGCTTATCATGAAACATAGAAATGAGATGCGATATCGCGATTTAGGAAGCATTAGAACTCTCTTGCTTCGATACGTAGGCATCTGCAAACGCTACTTCCGAGCAAGGAAGTATCGCATTTACATTCCTTTCAAGTGAATGCGAGGTATACGTGACACATCGAAATGAATATTATTCCTTATCACGAAACATTATAATGAGATACGGTATCCCGTTTTAAGAAGCATTAGAACTCTATTGCTTCGTTACGTAGACATGTGCAAACGCTATTTCCTAGGAATGAAGTGTCGCATTTACAATCATTTGAAGTTAATACAAGGTATACATGACACTCCGCAATGAATATTATATCCTATCATGAAACATAGAAATGAGACGCGATATCGCGTTTTAAGAAGCATCAGAACTCTATTGCTTCGATACGTAGAAACCTGAAAACGCATTTCCTAGCAAGGAAGTGTGGCATTTACATTCTTTTGAAGTGTATTCGAGGTATACCTAACACTTCGCAATGAATATTATATCTTATCGTGAAACACAAAACTGAAATGCGTTATCGCGTTTTGAGAAGCAATACAACTCTATTGCTTCGATGTGTAGGCATCTGGAAACGATATTTCCTAGCAAGGATGTGTTGCATTTACATTCTTTGGAAATGTAGACGAGGTATACATAACACTTCGCAATGAATATTGTATCTTTTCTTGAAACATAGAAATGAGATGCGATATCTCGTTTTAAGAAGCATTAGAACTCTATTGCTTGGATACGTAGACATCTGCAAACGCTATTTCCTAGCAAGGAAGTGTCGCATTTTCATTCTTTTGAAGTGAATATGAGGTATACATAACACTGCACAATGAATATTATATCTTGTCATGAAATATAGAAATGCGGGGCGATACCGCGTTTGAAGAAGAATTAGAACACTATTGCTACGGTACGTAGACATCTGCGACCGCTACTTCCTAGCAAGCAAGTGTCGTACTGACATTCTTTTCAAGTGAATACGAGGTATACATAACACTCCACAATGAATATTATATCTTATGATGAAACATAGAAATTTGATGCGATATCGCGTTTTAAGAAGCATTTGAACTCTATTGTTTTGATACATGGATATCTGGAAGCGCAATTTCCAAGAAAGGAAGTGTCGCATTTACATTCATTTGAAGTTTGGACGAGGAATACATAACACTTCGCAGTGCATATTATATCTTATCATGAGACATAGAAATGAGATGCGATTTCGCGTTTTAAGGAGCATTAGAACTCGATTGCTTCGATACGTAGAAATCTGGAAACGCTATTTCCTAGGAAGGAAATGTGGTATTTACATTCTTTTGATGTGTAGACGAGGTATACATAACACTTCACAATGAATTTTATATCATATAGTGAATCATATTAATGGGACGCGATATCGCGTTTTAAGACGCATTAGAACTCTAATGCTTCGATACGTAGACATCTGCAAACGCTATTTCCTAGCAAGCAATAGTCGCATTTACATTCTTTTTAAGTGAATTCGAGGTTTACATGACACTTCGGAATGAATATTATAACTTATCACGAAACACAGAAATGAGATGCGATATCGCGATCTAAGGAGCATTAGGACGCTATTGCTACGATACGTAGACATCTGCAAACGCTATTTCCTAGCAAGCAATAGTCGCATTTACATTCTTTTGAATTGAATTCGAGGTTTACATGACACTGCGGAATGAATATTATATCTTATCAGGAAACATAGAAATGAGATGCGATATCGCGTTTTGAGAAGCATTAGAACTCTATTGCTACGATACGTAGACAACTGCAAACGCTATTTCCTAGCAAGCAATAGTCGCATCTACATTCTTTTGATGTGAATTCGAGGTTTACGTGACACATCGGAATGTATATTATAACTTATCACGAAACATAGAAATGAGATGCGATATCGCGAACTAAGAAGCATTAGATCGCTATTGCTACGATACGTAGACATCTGAAAACGCTATTTCCTAGCATGCAATATTCGCATTTACATTCTTTTGAAGTGAATACGAGGTATACATGACACTTCGCAGTGAATATTATATCCTATCGCGAAACATAGAAATGAAATGCGATATCGCGATTTTAGTAGCATTAGAACTCTATTGCTACGATACGTAGACATCTGAATACGCTATTTCCTAGCAAGGAAGTGTCGCATTTACATTTGTTTGGAGTGAATACTAGGTATACATGACACTCCGCAATGAATATTATATCTTATCATGAAGCATAGAAATGAGATTCGATATCGCGATCTAAGAAGCGTTAGAACTGTATTGCTACGATGCCTAGGCATCTGCAAACGCTATGCCCTGGCAAGGAATAGTCGCATTTACATTCTTTTGAAGTGAATACGAGGTATACATGACACTTCGCAGTGAATATTATATCTTATCACGAAACATAGAAATGAGATGCGATATCACGATTTAAGAAGCATTAGAACTCTATTGCCACGATACGTAGACATCTGAATACTCTATTTCCTAGCAAGGAAGTGTCGCATTTACATTCGTTTGGAGTGAATACGAGGTATACATGACACTTCGCAATGAATATTATATCTTATCATGTAACATAAAAGTGAGATGCGATATCGCGTCTTAAGAAGCATTAGAACCCTATTGCCTCGATGCGGAGATATCTGCAAACGCTATTTCCTAGTATGGAAGTGTCGCATTTACATTCTTTTGAAGTGAATTCGAGGTATACATGGCACTTCCGAATGAATATTATGATTTATCACCAAACATAGAAATGAGATGCGATATCGCGATCTAAACATGTAAATGAGGTGTCATATCGTGACTTAAGTAGCATTAGAACTCTATTGCTACGACACGTAGGCATCTGCAAATGCTATTTCCTAGCAAACAGTAATCGCATTTACATTCTTTTGAAGTGAATGCGAGGTATACGTGACACTTCGCAATGAATATTATATCTTATCATGAAACATAGAAGAGAGATGCGATATCGCGTTTTAAGAAGCATTAGAACTCTATGGCATCGATGCGGAGACATCAGCAAACGCCATTTCCTAGCATGGAAGTGTCGCACTTACATTCTTTTGAAGTGAATACGCGGTATACGTGACACTTCTCAAAGAATATTATATCTTATCATGAAACATAGAAGTGAGATGCGATATCGCGTTTTGAGAAGCATTAGAACTCTATTGCTACGATACGTAGACATCTGAATACGCTATTTCCTAGCAAGGAAGTGTCGCATTTACAGTTGTTTGGAGTGAATACTAGGTACACATGACACATCGCAATGAATATTATATCTTATCATGAAGCATAGAAATGAGATGCGATATCGCGTTCTGAGAAGCATTAGAACTCTATTGCTACGATACGTAGACATCTGCAAACGCTATTTCCTAGCATGGAAGTGTCGCATTTACATTCTTTTGCAGTTAATACGAGGTGCACATGACATTTCGCAATGAATATTATGTCTTACCTCGAAACATAGAAGTGAGATGCTATATCGCGATTTAAGAAGCACTAGAACTCTATTGCTACGATACGTAGACATCTGCAAACGCTATTTCCTAGCAAGGAGAGTCGCATTTACATTCTTTTGAAGTGAATACGAGATATACATGACACATCGGAATCAATATTATAGCTTATCATGAAACATAGGAATGAGTTGCGATATCGCGTTTTGAGAAGCATTAGAACACCATTGCTTCGATACGTAGACATCTGCAGGCGCTACTTCCTAACTAAGAAAGTGCCGCTTTTACATTCTTCTGAAGTGAATACGAGATATACATGACACTTCGCAATGAATATTGTATCTTGTCATGAAACATAAAAGTGAGATGCGATATGGCGTTTTAAGAAGCATTAGAACTCCATTGCTGCGATACGTAGACATCTGCAAACGCTATTCCCTAGCATGGAAGTTTAGCATTTACATTCTTTTGCAGTTAATACGAGGTATACATGACACGTCGCAATGAATATTATATCTTATCATGAAACATAGAAGTGAGATGCGATATCGCGTTTTAAGAAGCACTAGAACTCCATTGCTACGATACGTAGACATCTGCAAACGCTAATTCCTAGCATGGAAGTTTCGCACTTACATTCTTCTGAAGTGTATACGAGATATACATGACACTTCGGAATGAATATTATATCTTATCATGAAACATAGGAATGAGTTGCGATATTGCGTTTTGAGAAGCATTAGAACACTATTGCTTCGATACGTAGACATCTGCAAGCCCTACTTCCTAGGAAGGAAGTGCCGCTTTTACATTCTTGTGATGTGAGTGCGAGGTATACATGACACTTCGCAATGAATATTATATCCTATCATGAAACATAGAAGTGAGATGCGATATCGCGTTTTGAGAAGCACTAGAACTCTATTGCTACGATACGTAGACATCTGCAAACGCTACTTCCTAGCAAGGAGAGTCGCATTTACATCCTTTTGAAGTGAATACGAGATATACATGACACTTCGCAATGAGAATTATATCTTATCATGAAACATAGGAATGAGATGCGTTATCGCGTTTTGTGAAGCATTAGAACTCTATTGCTACGATACGTAGATATCTGCAAACGCTATTTCCCAGCAAGGAGAGTCGCATTTACATTCTTTTGAAGTGAATACGCGGTATACGTGACACTTCGCAATGAATATTACATCTTATCATGAAACATAGGAATGAGTTTCGACATCGCGTTTTGAGAAGCATTAGAACTCTATTGCTACGATACGTAGACATCTGCAAACGCTATTCCCTAGCATGGAAGTTTAGCATTTACATTCTTTTGAAGTGAATACGAGATATACATGACACATCGGAATCAATATTATAGCTTATCATGAAACATAGGAATGAGTTGCGATATCGCGTTTTGGGAAGCATTAGAACACCATTGCGTCGATACGTAGACATCTGCAAGCGCTACTTCCTACCTAGGAAAGTGCCGCTTTTACATTCTTCTGAAGTGAATACGAGATATACATGACACTTCGCAATGAATATTGTATCTTATCATGAAACATGGAAGTGAGATGCGACATGGCGTTTTAAGAAGCATTAGAACTCCATAGCTACGATACGTAGACATCTGCAAACGCTATTCCCTAGCATGGAAGTTTAGCAGTTACATTCTTTTGAAGTGAAGACGAGGAATACATAATACTCCATAATGAATATTATATCTTATCATGAAACATAGAAGTGAGATACGATATCGCGTTTTAAGAAGCATTAGAACTCTATTGCTACGATACGTAGACATCTGCAAACGCTATTTCCTAGCATGGAAGTGCCGCATTTACATTCTTTTGAAGATAATACGAGGTATACATAACACTTCGCAATGAGAATTATATCTTATCATGAAGCATAGGTATGAGATGTGTTATCGCGTTTTGTGAAGCATTAGAACTCTATTGCTACGATACGTAGATATCTGCAAACGCTATTTCCTAGCATTGAAGTTTCGCATTTAAATTCTTTTGCAGTTAATACGAGGTATACATGACATTTCGCAATGAATATTATATCTTATCTCGAAACATAGAAGTGAGATGCTATATCGCGATATAAGAAGCACTAGAACTCTATTGCTACGATGCGTAGACATCTGCAAACGTTATTTTCTAGCAAGGTGAGTCGCATTTACATTCTTTTGAAGTGAATACGAGGTATACATGACACTTCGCAATGAATATTATATCTTATCACGAAGCATAGAAATGAGATGCGATATCGCGATTTAAGTAGCATTAGAACTCTATTGCTACGATACGTAGACATCTGCAAACGGTATTTCCCAGCAAGGAAGAGTGGTATTTACATTCATTTGAAGTGTATACGAGGTATACACAACACTCTGCAAAGAATATCATATCTTATCATGAAACATAGAAATGAGATGCGATATCGATTTATAAGCAGCATCAGAACTCTATTGCTTCGATACCTAGACAACTGCAAACGCTACTACGTAGCAGCGAAGTGTCGCACTTACATTCATTTGAAGTGTATACGAGGTATACGTAACACTCTGCAATGAGTATTATGTCTTATCATGAAACATAGAAATGAAATGCGATATCGCGATTTAGGAAGAATTAGAACTCTCTTGCTTCGATACGTAGGCATCTGCAAACGCTTCTTCCGAGCAAGGAAGTATCGCATTTACATTCCTTTCAAGTGAATGCGAGGTATTCGTGACACTTCGAAATGAATATTATTCCTTATCACGAAACATTATAATGAGATACGGTATCCCGTTTTAAGAAGCATTAGAACTCTATTGCTTCGTTACGTAGACATGTGCAAACGCTATTTCCTAGGAATGAAGTGTCGCATTTACATTCATTTGAAGTTAATACAAGGTTTACATGACATTCCGCAATGAATATTATATCTTATCATGAAACATAGAAATGAGACGCGATATCGCGTTTTAAAAAGCATCGGAACTCTATTGCTTCGATAAGTAGAAACCTGAAAACGCATTTCCTAGCAAGGAAGTGTGGCATTTACATTCTTTTGAAGTGTATTCGAGGTATACCTAACACTTCGCAATGAATATTATATCTTATCGTGAAACACAAAACTGAAATGCGTTATCGCGTTTTGAGAAGCAATACAACTCTATTGCTTCGATATGTTGGCATCTGGAAACGATATTTCCTAGCAAGGATGTATTGCATTTACATTCTTTGGAAATGTAGACGAGGTATACATAATATTTCGCAATGAATAAATATATCTTATCATGAATCATAGAACTGCGATGCGATAACGCTTTTTAAGAAGCATAAGAACTGTGTAGCTTCGATACGTAGACATCTGGAAACGCATTTCCTAGAAAGGAGGTGTGGAATTTACATTCTTTTGAAGTGTATGCGAGGTATACATAACACTTCGCAATGAATATTGTATCTTTTCTTGAAACATAGAAATGAGATGCGATATCTCGTTTTAAGAAGCATTAGAACTCTATTGCTTGGATACGTAAACATCTGCAAACGCTATCTCCTAGCAAGGAAGTGTCGCATTTTCATTCTTTTGAAGTGAATATGAGGTATACATAACACTGCACAATGAATATTATATCTTGTCATGAAACATAGAAATGCGGGGCGATACCGCGTTTTAAGAAGAATTAGAACACTATTGCTTCGGTACGTAGACATCTGCGACCGCTACTTCCTAGCAAGCAAGTGTCGTACTGACATTCTTTTCAAGTGAATACGAGGTATACATAACACTCCACAATGAATATTAAACCTTATGATGAAACATAGAAATTTGATGCGTTATCGCGATTTAAGTAGCATTAGAACTCTATTGCTACGATACGTAGACATCTGAAAACGCTATTTCCTAGCAAGGAAGTGTCGCATTTACAATCGTTTGGAGAGAATACGCGGTATAGATGACACTTCGCAATGAATATTACATCTTATCATGAAACATAGAAGAGAGATGCGATATCGCGTTCTAAGAAGCATTAGAACTGTTTTCCCTCGACGCGTAGACATCTGCAGACGCTATTTCCTAGCATGGCAGTGTCGCATTTACATTCTTTTGTAGTGAATACGAGGTGTACATGACACTCCGCAATGAATATTATACCTTATCACGAAACATAGAAATGAGATGCGATATCGCAATTTAAGTAGCATTAGAACTGTATTGCTACGATACGTAGACATCTCAATAAGCTATTTCCTAGGAAGGAAGTGTTGCATTTACAATCGTTTGGAGAGAATACGAGGTATACATGACACTTTGCAATGAATATTATATCTTATCATGAAACATAGAAGAGAGATGCGATATCGCGTTTTAAGAAGCTTTAGAACTCTATGGCCTCGATGCGGAGACATCTGCAAACGCTATTTCCTAGCATGGAAGTGTCGCATTTACATTCTTTTGAAGTGAATACGAGGTATACATAATACTCCATAATGAATATTATATCTTATCATGAAACATAGAAGTGAGATGCTATATCGCGATTTAAGAAGCACTAGAACTCTATTGCTACGATGCGTAGACATCTGCAAACGTTCCTTCCAAGCAAGGAAGTGTCACATTCACATTCTTGTCAAGAGAAATCGACGTATACAGGACACTTCGCAATGAATATTGTATCTTATCACGAAACATAGGAATGAGATGCGGTAACGCGATTTAAGAAGCATTAGAAAACTTTTGCTACGATACGCAGACATCTGCAAACGCTATTTAATAGCAAGGAAGTGTCGCATTTAGATTCTTTTGAAGTGAATACGAGGTATACATAACACTCCACAATGAATATTTCACCTTATCGTGAAACATAGAAATAAGTAGCGATATTGCGTTCTAAGAAGCACTAGAACTCTATTGCTACGATACGTAGACATCTGCAAACGCTATTTCCTACCAAGGAAGTGTCGCATTTACATTCTTTTGAAGTGAATACGCGGTATACGTGACACTTCGCAAAGAATATTATATCTTATCATGAAACATAGAAGTGAGATGCGATATCGCGTTTTGAGAAGCACTAGAACTCTATTGCTACGATACGTAGACATCTGCAAACGCTATTTCCTAGCAAGGAGAGTCGCATTTACATTCTTTTGAATTGAATACGAGATATACATGACACTTCGCAATGAGAATTATATCTTATCATGAAACATAGAAGTGAGATGCGATATGGCGTTTTAAGAAGCATTAGAACTCTATTGCTACGATACGTAGACATCTGCAAACGCTATTGCCTAGCATGCAAGTTTAGCATTTACATTCTTTTGAAGTGAATACGAGATATACATGACACATCGGAATCAATATTATAGCTTATCATGAAACATAGGAATGAGTTGCGATATCGCGTTTTGAGAAGCATTAGAACACCATTGCTTCGATACGTAGACATCTGCAGGCGCTACTTCCTAACTAGGAAAGTGCCGCATTTACATTCTTCTGAAGTGAATACGAGATATACATGACACTTCGCAATGAATATTGTATCTTGTCATGAAACATAAATGTGAGATGCGATATGGCGTTTTAAGAAGCATTAGAACTCCATTGCTGCGATACGTAGACATCTGCAAACGCTATTCCCTAGCATGGAAGTTTAGCATTTACATTCTTTTGAAGTGAATACGAGGAATACATAACATTCCATAATGAATATTATATCTTGTCATGAAACATAGATATAAGTAGCGATATTGCGTTCTAAGAAGCACTACAACTCTATTGCTACGATACGTAGACATCTGCAAACGCTATTTCCTACCAAGGAAGTGTCGCATTTACATTCTTTTGAAGTGAATACGCGGTATACGTGACACTTCGCAATGAATATTACATCTTATCATGAAACATAGGAATGAGTTTCGACATCGCGTTTTGAGAAGCATTAGAACTCTATTGCTACGATACGTAGACATCTGCAAACGCTATTCCTTAGCATGGAAGTATAGCATTTACATTCTTTTGAAGTGAATACGAGATATACATGACACATCGGAATCAATATTATAGCTTATCATGAAACATAGGAATGAGTTGCGATATCGCGTTTTGGGAAGCATTAGAACACCATTGCGTCGATACGTAGACATCTGCAAACGCTATTCCCTAGCATGGAAGTTTAGCAGTTACATTCTTTTGAAGTGAAGACGAGGAATACATAATACTCCATAATGAATATTATATCTTATCATGAAACATAGAAGTGAGATGCGATATCGCGTTTTAAGAAGCATTAGAACTCTATTGCTACGATACGTAGACATCTGCAAACGCTATTTCCTAGCATGGAAGTGCCGCATTTACATTCTTTTGAAGATAATACGAGGTATACATAACACTTCGCAATGAGAATTATATCTTATCATGAAAAATAGGTATGAGATGTGTTATCGCGTTTTGTGAAGCATTAGAACTCTATTGCTACGATACGTAGATATCTGCAAACGCTATTTCCTAGCATTGAAGTTTCGCATTTAAATTCTTTTGCAGTTAATACGAGGTATACATGACATTTCGCAATGAATATTATATCTTATCTCGAAACATAGAAGTGAGATGCTATATCGCGATTTAAGAAGCACTAGAACTCTATTGTTACGATGCGTAGACATCTGCAAACGTTATTTTCTAGCAAGGAGAGTCGCATTTACATTCTTTTGAAGTGAGTACGAGATATACATGACACTTCGCAATGAATATTGTATCTTGTCATGAAACATAAAAGTGAGATGCGAAATGGCGTTTTAAGAAGCATTAGAACTCCATTGCTGCGATACGTAGACATCTGCAAACGCTATTCCCTAGCATGGAAGTTTAGCATTTACATTCTTTTGCAGTTAATACGAGGTATACATGACACTTCGCAATGAAAATTATATCTTATCATGAAACATAGGAATGAGATGCGTTATCGCGTTTTGAGAAGCATTAGAACTCCATTGCTACGATACGTAGACATCTGCAAACGCTATTCCCTAGCATGGAAGTTTAGCATTTACATTCTTTTGAAGTGAATACGAGGTATACATAACACTCCATAATGAATATTATATCTTGTCATGAAACATAGATATAAGTAGCGATATTGCGTTCTAAGAAGCACTAGAACTCTATTGCTACGATACGTAGACATCTGCAAACGCTATTTCCTACCAAGGAAGTGTCGCATTTACATTCTTTTGAAGTGAATACGCGGTATACGTGACACTTCGCAATGAATATTACATCTTATCATGAAACATAGGAATGAGTTGCGATATCGCGTTTTGAGAAGCATTAGAACACCATTACGTCGATACGTAGACATCTGCAAGCGCTACTTCCTAGCTAGGAAAGAGCCGCTTTTACATTCTTCTGAAGTGAATACGAGATATACATGACACTTCGCAATGAATATTGTATCTTGTCATGAAACATGGAAGTGAGATGCGATATGGCGTTTTAAGAAGCATTAGAACTCCATAGCTACGATACGTAGACATCTGCAAACGCTATTCACTAGCATGTAAGTTTAGCAGTTACATTCTTTTGAAGTGAATACGAGGAATACATAATACTCCATAATGAATATTATATCTTATCATGAAACATAGAAGTGAGATGCGATATCGCGTTTTAAGAAGCATTAGAACTCTATTGCTACGATACGTAGACATCTGCAAACGATATTTCCTAGCAAGGAAGCGTTGCATTTACATTCTTTTGAAGTGAATACGAGGTATACATCACACACCACAATGCATATTATATCTTATAATGAAACTTAGAATTGAGATGCGATATCGCGTTTTAAAAAGCAATAGAACCCTATTGGTACAATCCGTAGACATCTGCAAACGCTATTTCCTGGCAAGGAAATGTTTCATTTACATTCATTTGAAGTGTCTGCGAGGTATACATGACACTTCGCAATGAATAATATATCTTATCATGCGACATTGAAATGAGATGCGATATCGCGTTTTAAGATGCATTTGAACTCTATTTCTTCGATACGTAGACATCTGGAAACGCTATTCCGTCGGGAGGAAGTGTGGGGTTTACAGTCTCATCAAGTATTGACGAGATATAAATAACGCACAGCGTTGGACATTTCATCAAATCATGAGACATAGAAATGAGATGCGATATCGCGTTCTAAGAAGCATTAGAACTCTATTGCTACGATACGTAGATATCTGGAAATCCTATTTCCTAGCAAGGAAGTGTCGCATTTACATTCTTTTGAAGTGAATACGAGGTATACATAACACTCTACAATGTATATTATATCTTATCATGAAACATAGGAATGCGACGCGATATCGCGATTTAAAAGGCATTAGAACTCTATTGCTACGATACTTAGTCATCTGCAAGCGCTATTTCCTAGCAGGGAATAGTCACATTTACATTCTTTTGAAGTACATACGAGGTATATATGACACTTCGCAATGAACATTATTTCTTATCATGAAACATAGAAGTCAGATGCGATATCGCGTTTAAAGAAGCATTAGAACTGTATTGCATCGATACGCAGACATCCAGAAACTCTATTACGTCGCAAGGAAGAGTGGGATTTACATTCTTTCGACGTGCAGACGAGATATACATAACGAGTTGCATTGAATACTACATCTTATCATGAGACAGAGAAATGAGATGCGATATCGCGTTTTATGGAGAATTAGAACACTATTGCTTCGATATGTAGTGTGACGTGGTGACGTCACAAGGCTTGCTCACCCCCTCACCCTGCTTCAGTTAGACTAGCTCGCAGATCACCACCCATGCGAGAAGCGCGACACGGACAATCGCGATAGCTGTACTTGCGAGGAGCGTGAAATAGGCTATGGTAGAATCTCCCCCCCCCCCGTTCTTTTCTCTCTCACCGTTCTACGGATTAGACTGGCGGGCTGATTGAAGTAGCGTCCCAGGAGACACCCCTTCGGCGGATTAAAATACCGTAGGTTCGCGGAAGGGCTGTGCGCCGAGGTAGCGTGACGGGCTCGACGGTGGAGGAGTCGGGAAGTGAGCAAGAAGATACCCTGAAGCCCGAGGGATACTCCTCTCTGCAACGATACGACCGTTGCCATAGCCCATGGAGTCGAACAGGATGGACTCCGTTTCTGAGAAGGACCTCCACCCCTGCCCTGAGCCCATGAAGAGGAAAATGCAAGATGCGCAGCGGAACTGCAGGTGAGCCGTGGAAAGTGCGGCGCGCGACACGCGCCGCAGTTCGAATAATACAGAGGACCCCCTCTAGACACACCAGAGGGGGCGATCAGGGAAGATCACCGAAATCCACCGATCGATGCCCCGAACAATACCGAAGCATATAGCCCTACCCAACCAAGGGCCCTAAGGAGGATCTAAGGGGATGCGAAGACCCCCAGCAAACCTATATAACGAGCTAGCCAGCATGAAGACAGCCTCTACTTCTTAGCGATTTCTTAGCGACTACTTAGAGACGACTTAGCGATGACTTAGCGAAGACTTAGCGAGCAACCTAGCAAACGATTGTGCGGAGCGATTTGGAGGAGAGAGAGAGAGAGAGAAAGAGAGAGAAGGACAGAGCGAGATCCAGAATTGTTGGAAGCGAGAGCGTGAGTCCTTATACGCTAAAGCGTCCCATTTTTTCCTGTCGCATTTCTGATATCACGTATTGTATTTTGTATCGTATAACGGGTGGTGATCCCCGATCATTCGCGACGTGTCGTATAACATTTAGTAGTCCCGCGTCGAGGCAATATAGAAAGAAGCCGTGAGTTTAGTATCCCGCGACCCTAATTTGCGCACTCGGCTAGAAGTAGTCGAGCGAAGGAGTATTTCGAAACTTCGAGGGTTATCCTGCACCGGGTTTCCCCGGGTTGCGTGGTCTACTAGTTTTGTTACTTCTTGAGTAGCTGGCGCCCAAAGAGTCCCAGCCTCGCAGCTTCGAAATACTCGCTGGGTAGGAAATACTTTGTACTGTACTTGGCGTTGGCGAATCCGCGGACGGTCGGATCGCGCGGATACTTTGTACCCCGGATTAAACTCCTGCATACCCCTTTATTATTGGTTCTATATACCCCCTTTCTTGCGGCTTGTAAAGGGAAAACACGTTACAGTAGACATCGAAGGACGCTATTCCGTTCCAAAGATGTGTGGGATTTACATTCTTTTGAAGTGTTGACGAGATATACATTACGCCTTGGTATATATTATTATATTGGTATAGCATCTTATCATGAAACATAGGAATGTGGTGCGATGTCACCTTTTATGAAAAGTTACAACTCTATAGCTTCGATACGTAGACATCTAGAAACGCTATTCCGTCGGGAGGAAGTGTGGGGTTTACAGTCCCATCAAGTATTGACAAGATATAAATAACGCACAGCGTTGGACATTTCATCAAATCATGAGACATAGAAATGAGATGCTATAACGCGTTTTATGAAGCATTAGAACTCCATTGCTGCGATACTTAGACATCTAGAAACGCTATTCCGTCGCAAGTATGTGTGTGATTAACATTCTCTTGAAGTATTGGCGAGATATACGTTACGGGTTGCATTGATTTACATCCTATCATGACAAACAACTACAATGCTACGGAATAGTGTTTCTAGACCCCTACGTATGGAATCAGTAGGGCTCCAATGCTTCTCAAAACGCGATAACGCATCTCATTCCTATGTTTCATGATAAGATATAATTCTCATTGCGAAGTGTCATGTATATCTCGTATTCACTTCAAAAGAATGTAAATGCGACTCTCCTTGCTAGGAAATAGCGTTTGCAGATGTCTACGTATCGTAGCAATAGAGTTCTAGTGCTTCTCAAAACGCGATATCGCATCTCACTTCTATGTTTCATGATAAGATATAATATTCATTGCGAAGCGTCATGTATACCTCGTACTCACATCACAAGAATGTAAAAGCGGCACTTCCTTCCTAGGAAGTAGCGCTTGCAGATGTCTACGTATCGAAGCAATAGTGTTCTAATGCTTCTCAGAACGCGATATGGCAACTCATTCCTATGTTTCACGATAAGGTGAAATATTCAGTGTGGAGTGTTATGTATACCTCGTATTCACTTCAAAAGAATGTAAATGCGACACTTCCTTGCTATTAAATAGCGTTTGCAGATGTCTGCGTATCGTAGCAAAAGTTTTCTAATGCTTCTTAAATCGCGTTATCGCATCTCATTCCTATGTTTCGTGATGAGATGTAATATTCATTGCGAAGTGTCACGTATACCGCGTATTCACTTCAAAAGAGTGTAAATGCGACACTTCCTTGGTAGGAAATAGCGTTTGCAGATGTCTACGTATCGTAGCAATAGAGTTCTAGTGCTTCTTAGAACGCGATATCGCTACTTATTTCTATGTTTCATGATAAGGTGAAATATTCATTGTGGAGTGTTATGTATACCTCGTATTCACTTCAAAAGAATGTAAATGCGACACTTCCTTGCTATTAAATAGCGTTTGCAGATGTCTGCGTATCGTAGCAAAAGTTTTCTAATGCTTCTTAAATCGCGTTATCGCATCTCATTCCTATGTTTCGTGATAAGATGTAATATTCATTGCGAAGTGTCACGTATACCGCGTATTCACTTCAAAAGAATGTAAATGCGACACTTCCTTGGTAGGAAATAGCGTTTGCAGATGTCTACGTATCGTAGCAATAGAGTTCTAGTGCTTCTTAGAACGCAATATCGCTACTTATTTCTATGTTTCATGATAAGGTGAAATATTCATTGTGGAGTGTTATGTATACCTCGTATTCACTTCAAAAGAATGTAAATGCGACACTTCCTTGCTATTAAATAGCGTTTGCAGATGTCTGCGTATCGTAGCAAAAGTTTTCTAATGCTTCTTAAATCGCGTTATCGCATCTCATTCCTATGTTTCGTGATAAGATGTAATATTCATTGCGAAGTGTCACGTATACCGCGTATTCACTTCAAAAGAGTGTAAATGCGACACTTCCTTGGTAGGAAATAGCGTTTGCAGATGTCTACGTATCGTAGCAATAGAGTTCTAGTGCTTCTTAGAACGCGATATCGCTACTTATTTCTATGTTTCATGATAAGGTGAAATATTCATTGTGGAGTGTTATGTATACCTCGTATTCACTTCAAAAGAATGTAAATGCGACACTTCCTTGCTATTAAATAGCGTTTGCAGATGTCTGCGTATCGTAGCAAAAGTTTTCTAATGCTTCTTAAATCGCGTTATCGCATCTCATTCCTATGTTTCGTGATAAGATGTAATATTCATTGCGAAGTGTCACGTATACCGCGTATTCACTTCAAAAGAATGTAAATGCGACACTTCCTTGGTAGGAAATAGCGTTTGCAGATGTCTACGTATCGTAGCAATAGAGTTCTAGTGCTTCTTAGAACGCAATATAGCTACTTATTTCTATGTTTCATGATAAGGTGAAATATTCATTGTGGAGTGTTATGTATACCTCGTATTCACTTCAAAAGAATGTAAATGCGACACTTCCTTGCTATTAAATAGCGTTTGCAGATGTCTGCGTATCGTAGTAAAAGTTTTCTAATGCTTCTTAAATCGCGTTATCGCATCTCATTCCTATGTTTCGTGATAAGATGTAATATTCATTGCGAAGTGTCACGTATACCGCGTATTCACTTCAAAAGAGTGTAAATGCGACACTTCCTTGGTAGGAAATAGCGTTTGCAGATGTCTACGTATCGTAGCAATAGAGTTCTAGTGCTTCTTAGAACGCGATATCGCTACTTATTTCTATGTTTCATGATAAGGTGAAATATTCATTGTGGAGTGTTATGTATACCTCGTATTCACTTCAAAAGAATGTAAATGCGACACTTCCTTGCTATTAAATAGCGTTTGCAGATGTCTGTGTATCGTAGCAAAAGTTTTCTAATGCTTCTTAAATCGCGTTATCGCATCTCATTCCTATGTTTCGTGATAAGATGTAATATTCATTGCGAAGTGTCACGTATACCGCGTATTCACTTCAAAAGAATGTAAATGCGACACTTCCTTGGTAGGAAATAGCGTTTGCAGATGTCTACGTATGGTAGGAATAGAGTTCTAGTGCTTCGTAAAACGCGATATCGCTACTTATTTCTATGTTTCACGATAAGGTGAAATATTTATCGTGGAGTGTTATGCATACCTCGTATTCACTTCAAAGGAATGTAAATGCGACACTTCCATGGTAGGAAATAGCGTTTGCAGATGTCTACGTATCGAAGCAATAGAGTTCTAATGCTTCTTAAATAGGGATATCGCATTTCATTTCTATGTTTCATGATAAGATATAATATTCATTGTGCAGTGTTATGTATACCTCGTATTCACTTCGAAATAATGTAAATGCCACACTTCCTTGCTTGGAAGTAGCATTTGCAGATGTCTCCGTATGGTAGCAATAGAGTTCTAGTGCTTCTCAAGACGCGATATCGCATCTTTTTTCTATGTTTTATGACAAGATATACTATTCATTGCGAAGTGTCATGTATACCTCGTATTCAATTCACAAGAATGTAAATGCGACACTTCCTTGCAAGGAAATAGCGTTTGGAGATGTCTCCGTATCGAAGCAATAGAGTTCTAATGCTTCTTAAATAGCGATATCGCATCTCACTTCTATGTTACATGATAGGATATAGTGTTCATTGCGAAGTGTCATGCATACCTCGTATTCACTTCAAAAGAATGTAAATGCGACACTTCCTTACTAGGAAGTAGCATTTGCAGATGTCTACGTATCGAAGCAATAGAGTTCTAATGCCTCTTAAAACGGGATATCGCATCTCATTGCTATGTTTCATGATAAGATATAATATTCATTGCGAAGTATTATGTATACCTCGTCTACACTCCGAATGAAAGTAAATGCCACACTTCCTTGCTGGGAAATAGCTTTTCGAGATGTCTACGAATCGAAGCAAGAGAGTTCTATTTCTTCTTAAAACGCGACATGGCATCCTATTTCTATGTTTCACGATAATTTGTAATATTCATTGCGAAGTGTTATGTATACCTCGCCTACACTTCAAAAGAATGTAAATGCCACACTTCCTTGCTGGGAGTTAGGGTCCTGCAGATGTCTACGTATCGAAGCAATAGAGTTCTAGTGCTTCTTAAATCGCGATACCGCATCTCATTTCTATGTTTCATGATAATATATAATAGTCATTGCGAAGTGTTATGTATACCTTGTTTACACCATAAATAAATGTAAATGCGACACTTCCTTGCTAGGAAATAGCGTTTCCATTTGTTTACTTATCGGAGCAATAGAGTTCTTTTGCTTCGTTCAACACGATGTCGCATGTCATTTCAATGATTCATGGTAAATTGCAATGTTCTATGCAATATGTTACATTTGTCTGCATCTAGACCTTAGAAGGATGTCAATCCTATACTTACTTGCAACAGAATATCGTTTCCAGATCTCTACGTGTCCAAGCAAGACATTTCCAATATTTCAATCAGCGCGATGTCGCATCTCATTTCAACGTTTCAATGCAAAGAATCTGTAATCACATATCCATAACATTGTGCTTAACAGTTAGAGGTCTTCAATAGAATGTGAACTATATAATTCCATGCAACGGCATGGCGCTCCGTAGTGTCTGTCTGTTAAAGCAATCGAGCTAGAATTCTCCATGCAATGCGCTCGCGCATCCCATTTCATCGTTTCAAAGTAAGAATGCTGTAATCTCTTATGCATAGCTCTATGCTTATCTGCTTTAAGACTTCATAAGAATGTAAATTCTACAGCTCCATGCAACATGATTGCCCTTCGTAGTGTCTACATGTCGAGACAATAGAGTACTAATGCATTATACAATGCCATGACTCATCTCATTTCAACGTTTCGAATGAAGTAAACTGTAATCTTCTATGAAAAGCATTATAATTATCTGCTTCTACTCTACAATAGAATGTGAATTCTATAGATCTAAGCAACAGGAGGGCAGGCTCTCCACCATTCTACTGCCTGCCCTGATGCGGGCAAAGGATTCCCAGGGCCACTCAAACCGCGACCAACATCTATCTTATACTCTAACCGATTCATCGTTATGCGTTTTCCATTAAGCTTGCCGGGATCAGTGATATTGATTCGCTCAATCTAAATTATTATTTTCTTTTTAAGTTTCTCTATCGTCTATTTCGTTGTACGTTACCCTTACAGTATGGTATATAATCTGTTGTTTGATATTTCTAGGATTTCCTCTTAATAAATGCAATGCTTCCACATATTCTCTTTCTCTTTAGTTACATTGTTATTATTTTATGCTTTTCACCCTCCACATTCACTCTCTACACCATCTCGGAACAGGCGTTATACGATTACTGCAGGATGACGCCCCGGTCTCGTTACACCGAGATCGAGTGTTCTCTCTTGCATCCGTTGATTTATATATGTTATATATTGGAGAATATTTCCTCTTATCCTTTGTATTTTTCGAATGAAATTACATTGACAGAAGTACGACCTAGTTCTGCACGCCTATTTGAAACAACATTAAAACACCTTGTTAAACAATAATATATTAAATGTGATTTCGACTTTTAAATTTGAATTTATAAACATGTAACAGGTAAATATGTTTTTCTTACTATTCATATCATTATACATTCAGTGATTTATTGTGTGCAGTGATTTGATATATTAACTGCTTGATTATATTTTGCAATGAACTTTGCGTACCAAACATTGTTTTTACTCCTGATGGGAGTGGATAGTTCATCGTTTTATATTCTTATATCGCATTGACTATAAAAGTATATGACATCCTTTTTATGCAGTCATGTATAATTATGTACTGTGACGGTTTTTCCCGTTACAATCCGTAAGAAAAGGGTATATAGAACCAATAATAACGGGGTATCCAGAAGTTTAGTCCGGGGTTATATCGGGGTACAGAATATCCGCGTGCTTCGGCAACGCGAAGTACAGAGCAATAAATTTCCTATCCAGCAAGTATTTCGAAGCTGCGAGGCTGGGACTTTTTGGGCGCCAGCTACTCAAGAAGTAGCAAAAACTATTAAACCACGCAACCCGGGGAAACCCGGTGCAAGATAACCCTCGAAATTTCGAAATACTCTTTCGCTCGACTGCTTCTAGCCGAGTGCGCAAATTAGGGTTGCGGGATACTGAACTCACGGCTTCTTTCTAGATTGCCTCGACGCGGTATTACAAAAGGGTATACGACACGCCGCGAATGACCGGGGATCACCACCCGTTATACAATACAAATTACAGTACGCGATATCACAATTGCGGCAGGGAACAAATGGGACGCTTTAGCGTATAAGGACTCACGTTCTCGTTTCCAACAAGTATGGATCTCGTTCAGTCCGTCTACCTCTCTCTCTCTCTCTCTCTCTCTCTCCTCCGAATCGCTCCGTATAATCGCTTGCTCGGTTGCTCGCTAAATAGTCGCTAAGTCGTTCAGAAGAATAAGAGGCTGTCTTCGTGCTGGTCAGCTCATTATATAGGTTTGCTGGGGGTCTTCGGATCCCCTTAGACCCTCCTTAGGGCTCCTTGATGGGGTAGGGCCATACGCATCGGTATTGTTCGGGGCATCGATCGGTGGATTTCGGCGATCTTCTCTGATCGCCCCCTCTGGTGTGTCTAGAGGGGGTCCTCTGGATTATTTGAACTGCGGCGCGTGTAGCGCGCCGCGCTTTCCACGGCTCACCTGCAATTCCGCTGCGCATCTTGAGTTATCCTCTCCATGGGCTCAGGGGAGGGGTAGAGGTCCTTCTCACACCCGAGAACCATCCTGTTTGTCTCCATGGACTATGGCAACGGTCTTATCGTTGCAGAGCTCTGGATCGTATCCTTCGGGCTTCAGGGTCTCTTCTTGCTCACTTCCCGACTCCTCCACCGTCGAGCCCGTCACGCCACCTCGGGGCACAGTCCTTTCGCGAACCTGCGGTCTTATTATCCGCCGAAGAGGCGTCTTATGGGTCGCAATGGTCCGTGTCGCGCTTCTCGCATGGGTGGTGATCTGCGAGCTAGTCTAACCGAAGCAGGGGGAGGTGAGCGAGCCTATAGTAAATATAGTCATCTGTCGACATCGTGAACATTGTTTTTTGGCAAAATTCCAGAAAAACAAATATACTATAAGTAAAATAATAAACATCATAATATTAAATTTAACTCTGTTCATCGTTGCCTTGTTGGACACATCCATAACAATATACAGGGTGGGGCAGTAATAATTAGCACCTCAGATATCCACGAAACTATAAGTTTCATAGAAGTTTTTGCTAATATAAAATTGCATAGTACAAAGGGGCCATCCGTTGATAAAAATAGTTTTTTTGTAAGTGGAGTTATGTTGGACATATGAAGGTTACCTTCATTTTTTAAAATAAATTGGTATGTCCATTTTTCCGTAATACGATAGAGCATTTTAAAGCAAGTTTAACGATCTGTAACATGAAGGCATTGAAGGTTACAAAAAGTAAAGAAAGGCGATAATACTCACGGTTTTGATAGTAAATGAAACATACGTATTGTAAACAGTGGTGGAAGGCGTAATACTTATCGTTTACTTCACTGTGAATAAACACTTTTCGAAGGGCATTTCAATAGTTTGCAGCATAAGTTAAACATGATAAGATTAGTATTGAATAATCGGTTCGAATACGTTTGGTTAGGCTGTTCTTTGTGTCGTTCATTTTATAAGTACTGAGCTGCGGATTCCTGAGGACAGCTCACAAAATTGTTGAACTATGGAAGATTATCATTGTGAATTTGAATCAAAAGGTAATTAAATTCCATTAGATTGTAAACAGATCTCAATGTTTCATTTTAGATAGTAAGATTAAATACTCTTTACAAAACTACAAGAATGGATACATACCTTTCTGTTATTATTACTTCATAAAGAATTATAATTGCAATTATATAGTTCATTACGATAAAAAATATTTCTCAGAAAATTCTAAATATTAAATAAAACAATCAAGTAAAACATTTTCAATAATTACGAATATGAAAAATACTTGAACATTCCAATAGAAAGATGTCTAAACAGGAGCTAGAAAAGTCAAACATTCAATTTCAATTCCAGAATTCATCTATAAGAGGTAAAATGTTTCGAAAGCTTTAATTACAGTCTTTAATGCAAGCAGTTGGGCAGTATTTCAATTTTTAAGAAAATTGATGAAAGTCAACCATTTTGAAGTGGTCAGAATCTTTGTCGTTTGAGCAATAAGTGAATAACAAATAACTGCATAAATACATAACACTTCGCAATGAATATGATATCTTATAATGAAACATAGAAATGAAATGCCGTATCGCGTATTATGAAGCATAAGAACTATATTGCATCGATACGTGGACATCTCGAAACGCATTTCCTAGCAAGGGTGTGTGGCATTTACATTCTTTTGAAGTGTAGACGAGGTATACATAACACTTCGCAATGAATATAGTGTCTTATCATGAAGCATAGAAATGAGATGCGATATCGCGATTTAAGTAGCATTAGAAATCTATTGCTACGATACGTAGACATCTGAATACGCAATTTCCTAGCAAGGAAGTGTCGCATTTACATTCGTGTGTAGTGAATATGAGGTATACATGACATTTCGCAATGAATATTATATCTTATCACGAAACATAGAAATGAAATGCGACATCTCGCTTTAAGAAGCATTAGGACCCATTTGCTACGATAAGTAGACATCTGCAAACAATATTCCCAAGGATGGAAACGTCGCATTTACATTCTTTTGAAGTGAATACGAGGTATACATGACACTTCGAAATGAATATTATATCTTATCACGAAATATAGAAATGAGATACGACATCGCGGTTTGAGAAGCACTACAACTCTATTGCAACGATACGTAGGCATCTGCAAACGCTCTTACCTAGCAAGTAGTAGTCGCATTTACTTTCTTTTGAAGTGAATACGAGGTATACATGACACTTCGCAATGAATATTATATCTTATCATGAAACATAGAAGTGAGATGCGATATCGCGTTTTGAGTAGCATTAGAACTCTATTGCTACGATACGTAGACATCTGCAAACAATATTCCCAATGATGGAAACGTCGCATTTACATTCTTTTGATGTGAATACGAGGTATACATGACACTTCGCGATGAATATTATATCTTATCACGAAACATATAAATGAGATGCGATATCGCGATTTATGTAGCATTAGAACTCTATTGCTACGATACGTAGACATTTGCAAACGCTATTTCCTAGCAAGCAATAGTCGCATTTACATTCTTTTGAAGTGAATAGAAGGTATACATGACACTTCGCAATGAATATTATATCTTATCATGAAACATAGAAGTGAGATGCGATATCGCGTTTTGAGAAGCATTAGAACTCTATTGCCTCGACGCGTAGACATCTGCAGACGCTATTCCCTAGAAAGGAATAGTCGCATTCACATTCTTTTGAAGTGAATACGAGGTATACATGACACTTCGCAATGAATATTATATCTTATTAAGAAACATATAAATGAAATGCGACATCTCGTTTTAGGAAGCATTAGGATCCCCTTGCTACGATAAGTAGACATCTGCAAACGATATTCCTAAGGATGGAATCGTCGCATTTACATTCTTTTGAAGTGAATACGAGGTACACATGACACTTCGCAATGAATATTATATCTTATCACGAAATATAGAAATGAGATGCGATATCGCGATTTAAGTAGCATTAGAACTCTACTGCTACGATACGTATACATCTGAATACGCTATTTCCCAGCAAGGAAGTGTCGCATTTACATTCGTATGGAGTGAATACGAGGTATGCATGACACTTCGCATTGAAAATTATATCTTATCATGAAGCATAGAAATGAGATGCGATATCGCGATTTAAGTAGCATTAGAACTCTAATGCTACGATACGTAGACATCTGAATACGCCATTTCCTAGCAAGGAAGTGTCGGATTTACATTCTTTTGAAGTGAATACGAGCTATACATGACACTTCGCAATGAATATTATATCTTATCATGAAACAGAGAAACGAGATGCGACATCTCGTTTAAAGATGCATTAGAACTCTATTGCTACGATACGTAGACATATGCAAACGCTATTTCCTAGCATGCAAGTGTCGCATTTACATTCTTTTCAAGTGAATACGAGGTATACATATCACTCTACAATGAGTATTATACCTTATCATGAAACATAGAAATTAGATGCGATATCGCGATTTAAAAAACATTAGAACTCTATTGCTTCGATACGTAGACATCTGCAATTGTTATTTCCCAGCAAGGAAGAGTCGCATTTACATTTACTTGAAGTGAATACGAGGTATACATGACACTTCACAACGGATATTGTACCTCATCATGAAACATAGAAATGAGATGCGATATCGCGTTTTATGAAGCGCTAGAACTTTAGTGCTACTATACGTAGATATTTGGAAACGCTATTTCCCAGGAAGGAAGTTTCGCATTTACATTCTTTAGATGTGAATTCGAGGTATACATAACACTCCACAATGAATATTATACCTTATCACGATACATAGAAATGCGATGCGATTTCTCGTTTTAAGAAGCATTAGAACACTATTACTACGATACGTAGATACCTGCAAACGCCATTTCCTAGCAAACAAGTGTCGCATTTACATTCATTTGAAGTGTATACGAGGTATAAGTGACATTTCGCAATGAATATTGTATCTTATCATGAAACATTGAAATGAGATGCGATATCGCCTTATAAGAAGCGTCAGAACTCTATTGCCCCGATACGTAAACATCTGCAAATGATATTTCCCATAGAAAGGGAGTGTCGCATTTACATTAATATGAAGTGTATGCTTGATATAAGTGACATTTCGCAATGAATATCATATCTTATCACGAAACATAGAAATGAGATGCGATATCGCGATATAAGAGGAATTAGAACTCCATTGCTTTGATACGGAGATATCTGAAAACGCTATTTCCTAGCAGGGAAGTGTCGCATTTACATTCTTTTTAAGAGAATACGAGGTATACATGACACATCGCAATGAATATAATATCTTATCATGAAACATAGGAATGAGGTGCTATATCGCGTTTTGAGAAGCATTAGAACTCTATTGATAATATACGTATAAATCTGGAAGCGCTATTTCCTAGCAAGGAAGTGTCGCATTTACATTCTTTTGAAGTGAATACGAGTTATGCATGACACTTCGCAATGAGTATTATATCTTATCATGAAACATTGAAATGAGATGCGATATCGCGTTTTGAGAAGCACTAGAACTCTATTGCTTCGATACTTAGACATCTGCAAACGCTACTTCCTAGCAAGAAAGTGACGCATTTACATGCAGTGGAAGTGTAGACGAGGAGTTCATAGCACTTCGCAACGAATATTATATCTTATCATGAAACATATGAAAGGGATGGAATATCTCGTTTTAAGAAGCATTAGAACGCTATTGCTTCGATACGTAGACATCTGAAAACTCTATTTTCTAGCAAGGAAGTGTCGCATTTACATTCATTTGAAGTGTATGCGAGGTACACATGCCACACCGCAATGAATATTATATCTTATCATGAAGCATAGCATTGAGGTGCTATATCGCGTTTTGAGAAGCATTAGAACTCTATTGCTAATATACGTATATATCTGGAAACGCTATTTCCTAGCAAGGAAGTGTCGCATTAACATTCTTTTGAAGTGAATACGAGGTATGCATGACACTTCGCAATGAGTATTATATCTTATCATGATACATTGAAATGAGATGCGATATCGTGTCTTAAGAAGCGTCAGAACACTATTGCCGCACTTATTGCCATATTAATGTAAATGCGACACTCCCTTTCTATAGGAAATAGCGTTTGCAGATGTCTACGTATCGAAGCAATAGGGTACTAATGCTTCTTAAAACGCGATATCGCGTCTCATTTCCTATGCCTCATGATAAGTTATAAGATTCGTTGCGAATTGTTATGTACTCCTAGTATACATTTCAAATGAATGTAAATGCGACACGACTTTTTTAGGAAATTACGTCCCCAGATGTCAACGTATCGAAGCAATAGAATTCAAATGCTTCTTAAATAGCGATATCGCATCTCATTTCTATGTTTCACGATATGACTTAATATTCAAAGTGGAGTGTTATGTATACCTCGTATTCACTTCAAAGGAATGTAAATGCGACACTTCCTTGCTAGGAAATAGCGTTTGCAGATGTCTACGCATCGTAGCAATAGAGTTCTAATGCTTCTTAAGACGCGATATCGCTCCTCATTTCTATGTTACATGACAACATATAATATTCATTGCGAAGTCTTATGTATTCCTCGTGTGCACATCATATGAATGTTAATGCGACACTTCCTTGCTATTAAATAGCGTTTGCAGATGTCTACGCGTCGTAGCAATGGAGTTCTAGTGCGTCTTAAATCCCGATATCGTATCTCATTTCTATGTTTCGTGATAAGGTAAAATATTCATTGCGAAGTGTAATGTATATCTCGTATTCACTTCAAAAGGATGAAAATGCGACACTTCCTTCCTAGAAAATAGCGTTTCCAGATGACTACGTTTGGAAACAATAGAGTTCTAATACTTCTTAAAACGCGATATCGCACCTCACTGCTATGTCTCATGATAAGATATAATATTCATTGCGAAGTGTCATGTATACCTTGTTTTCACTTCAAAAGAATGTAATTGCGACACTTCCTTGCTAGGAGGTATCGTTTGCAGATGTCTACGTATCGAAGCCATAGATTTCTAATGCTTCTTAAATCGCGATATCGCTTCTCATTTCCATGTTTCATGATAAGATATAATATTCATTGTGGAATGTTATGTATACCTAGTATTCACTTCAAAGGAATGTAAATGCGACACTTACATGCTAGGATATAGCGTTTGCAGATATCTACGTATCGTAGCAATAGAGTTCTAATGCTTCCTAAAACGCGATATCGCATCACACTTCTATGTTTCATGATAAGATATAATATTCATTGCGAAGTGTCATGTATACCTCGTATTCACTTCAAAAGAATGTAAATGCGACACTTACATGCTTGGAAATAGCGTTTGCAGATGTCTACGTATCGTAGCAATAGAGTTCTAATGCTTCTTAAAACGAGATGTCGCATTTCATTCCTATGTTTCGTGATTAGATATAATATTCATTGTAGAGTGTTATGTATACCTCGTATTCACTTCAAAAGAATGTAAATGCGACACTTCCATGCTAGGGAATAGCGTTTGCAGATGTCTACGTATCGTAGCAATAAAGTTCTAATGCTCCTTAAATCGCGATATCGCATCTCATTTATATGTCTCGTGATAAGATATAATATTCATTGCGAAGTGTCATGTATACCTCGTATTCACTTCAAAAGAATGTAAATGCGACGTTTCCATCCTTGGGAATATCGTTTGCAGATGTCTACTTATCGTAGCAAAAGGGTCCTAATGCTTCTTAAAACGCGATATCGCATCTCACATTTATGCTTCATGATAAGATATAATATTCATTGCGAAGTGTCATGTATACCTCGTATTCGCTTCAAAAGAATGTAAATGCGACACTTCCATGCTGGGAAATAGCGTTTGCAGATATCTCCGCATCGAGGCAATAGGGTTCTAATGCTTCTTAAAACGTGATACCGCAACTCACTTCTATGTTTCATGATAAGATAGAATATTCATTGCGAAGTGTCATGTATACCTCGTATTCACTTCAAAACAATGTAAATACGACTACTCCTTGCTAGGAAATAGCGTTTGCAGATGTCTACGTATCGTAGCAATAGCGTTCTAATGCTTCACAAAAAGCCATATCGCATCTCATTTCCATGTTTCGTGATAAGATATAATATTCATTGCGAAGTGTCATGTATACCTCGTATTCCCTTCAAAAGAATGTAAATGCGACACTTCCATGCTAGGAAATAGCGTTTGCAGATGTCTACGTATCGTAGCAATAGAGTTCTAATGCTTCTTAAAACGCGATATCGCATCTCACTTTTATGCTTCATGATAAGGTATAATATTCATTGCGAAGTGTCATGTATACCGCGTATTCACTTCAAAAGAATGTAAATGCGACACTTCCATGCTAGGAAATAGCGTTTGCAGATGTCTACGTATCGTAGCAATAGAGTTCTAATGCTTCTTAAAACGCGATATCGCATCTCACATTTATGCTTCATGATAAGATATAATATCCATTGCGAAGTGTCATGTATACCTCGTATTCACTTCAAAAGAATGTAAATGCGACACTTCCTTGCTAGGAAATAGTGTTTCCAGATGACCACGTATCGTAAGAATAGAGTTTTAATACTTATTTAAACCGAGATGTCGCATCCCATTTCTATGTTTCATGATAAGATATAATATCCATTGCGAAGTGTCATGTATACCTCGTATTCGCTTCAAAAGAATGTAAATGCGACTCTTGCATGCAAGGAAATAGCGTTTGCAGATGTCTACGTATCGTAGTAATAGAGTTCTAAAGCTTCTTAGATCGCGATATCGCATCTCACTTCTATGTTTCATGATAAGATATAATATTCATTGCGAAGTGTCACGTATACATCGTATTCACTTCAAAAGAATGTAAATGCGACATTTCCTTGCTAGGAAATAGTGTTTCCAGATGACCACGTATCGTAAGAATAGTGTTCTAATACTTCTTAAAACGAGATGTCGCATCTCATTTCTATGTTTCATGATATGACATAATATCCATTGCGAAGTGTCATGCATACCTCGTATTCACTTCAATAGAATGTAAATGCGACACTTCCTTGCTAGGAAATAGAGTTTGCAGATGTCTACGTATCGTAGCAGTAGAGTTCTAAAGCTTCTTAAATCGCGATATCGCATCTCATTTCTTTGTTTCGTGATAAGATATAATATTCATTGCGAAGTGTCATGTATACCTCGTACTCCGTTCAAAAGAATGTAAATGCGACACTTCCTTGCAAGGAAATAGCGTTTGCAGATGTCTACGTATCGTAGCAATGGAGTTCTTATGTTACTTAAAACGCGATATCGCATCTCATTTCTATGTTTCCTGGTAAGATATAATATGATTTGCGAAGTGTCATGTATTCCTCCCCTACACTTCAAATGAACGTAAATGCGACACTTCCTTGCCAGGAAATAGCGTTTGCAAATGTCTACCTATCGTATCAATAGTGTTCTAATGCTTCTTAAAACGCGATATCGCATCACATTTCTATGTTTCATGGTAAGATGTAATATGATTTGCGAAGTGTTATGTATTTCTCCTCTACACTTCAAATGAATGTAAATGCGACACTTCCTTGCAAAGAAATAGCGTTTGCAGATGTCTACGTATCGTAGCAATAGCTTTCTAATGCTTCTTAAAATGCGATATCGCATCTCATTTCTATGTTTCATGGTAAGATGTAATATGATTTGCGAAGTGTCATGTATACCTCGTCCACACTTCAAATGAATGTGAATGCGATACTTCCTCGCTAGGAAATAGCGTTTGCAGATGTTTACGTATCGTAGCAATAGAGTTCATATGATTCTTAAAACGCGATATCGCATTTCATTTCTATGTTTCATGGTAAGATATAACATGATTTGCGTATTGTTATGTATTCCTCGTCTACACTTCAAATGAATGTAAATGCGACACTTCCTTGCTAGGAAGTAGCGTCTGCAGATGTCTAGGTATCGAAGCAATAGAGTTCTAATGCTTCTTAAAACGAGATATTGCACCTCATATCTATGTTTCATGATAAGGTATAATATTCATTGCGAAGTGTTATGCATTCCTCGTCTACACTTCAAATGAATGTGAATGCGATACTTCCTCGCTAGGAAATAGCTTTTGCAGACGTCTACGTATCGTAGCAATAGATTTCTAATGCTTCTTAAAACGCGATATCGCATCTCATTTCTATGTTTCATGGTAAGATATAATATTCATTGCGAAGTGTTATGCATTCCTCGTCTACGATTCAAATGAAAATAAATGCGACACTTCCTTGCATGGAAATAACAATTGCAGATGTCTACGTATCGTAGCAATAGAGTTCATATGATTCTTAAAACGCGATATCGCATCTCATTCCTATGATTCATGATAAGATATAATATTCATAGCGAAGTGTCATGTATACCTCGTATTCACTTAAATGGAATGTAAATGCGACACTTCCATGCTAGGAAATAGGGTTTGCAGATGTCTACTTATATTAGCAATAGAGTTCTAATGCTTCTCAAAACGCGATATAGCACCTCATTCCTATGTTTCATGATAAGATATAATATTCATTGCGAAGAGTCATGTATACCTCGTATTCACTTCAATGGAATGTAAGTGCGACACTTCCATGCTAGGAAATAGCGTTTGCAGATGTCTACGTATCGTAGCAATAGAGTTCTAATGCTTCTTAAAACGCGATATCGCATCTCACTTTTATGCTTCATGATAAGGTATAATATTCATTGCGAAGTGTCATGTATACCGCGTATTCACTTCAAAAGAATGTAAATGCGACACTTCCATGCTAGGAAATAGCGTTTGCAGATGTCTACGTATCGTAGCAATAGAGTTCTAATGCTTCTTAAAACGCGATATCGCATCTCACTTTTATGCTTCATGATAAGGTATAATATTCATTGCGAAGTGTCATGTATACCTCGTATTCCGTTCAAAAGAATGTAAATGCGACACTTCCTTGCAAGGAAATAGCGTTTGCAGATGTCTACGTATATAAGCAATGGAGTTCTTATGTTACTTAAAACGCGATATCGCATCTCATTTCTATGTTTCATGGTAAGATATAATATGATTTGCGAAGTGTCATGTATTCCTCCTCTACACTTCAAATGGATGTAAATGCGGCACTTCCTTGCCAGGAAATAGCGTTTGCAAATGTCTACCTATCGTATCAATAGTGTTCTAATGCTTCTTAAAACGCGATATCGCATCACATTTCTATGTTTCATGGTAAGATGTAATATGATTTGCGAAGTGTTATGTATTTCTCCTCTACACTTCAAATGAATGTAAATGCGACACTTCCTTGCCAAGAAATAGCGTTTGCAGATGTCTACGTATCGTAGCAATATCTTTCTAATGCTTCTTAAAACGCGATATCGCATCTCATTTCTATGTTTCATGGTTAGATATAACATGATTTGCGAAGTGTTATGTATTCCTCGTCTACACTTCAAATGAATGTGAATGCGATACTTCCTCGCTAGGAAATAGCGTTTGCAGATGTCTACGTATCGTAGCAATAGCTTTCTAATGCTTCCTAAAAAGCGATATCGCATCTCATTTCTATGTTTCATGGTAAGATATAATATTCATTGCGAAGTGTTATGCATTCCTCGTCTACGATTCAAATGAAAGTAAATGCGACACTACTTTGCATGGAAATAACGATTGCAAATGTCTACGTATCGTAGCAATAGCTTTCTAATGCTTCTTAAAACGCGATATCGCATCTCATTTCTATGTTTCATGGTAAGATATAATATTCATTGCGAAGTGTTGTGCATTCCTCGTCTACGATTCAAATGAAAATAAATGCGACACTTCCTTGCATGGAAATAACGATTGCAGATGTCTACGTATCGCAGCAATAGAGTTCATATGATTCTTAAAACGCGATATCGCATTTCATTTCTATGTTTCATGGGAAGATATAACATGATTTGCGTAGTGTTATGTATTCCTCGTCTACACTTCAAATGAAAGTGAATGCGATACTTCCTCGCTAGGAAATAGCGTTTGCAGATGTCTACGTATCGTAGCAATAGCTTTCTAATGCTTCTTAAAACGCGATATCGCATCTCATTTCTATGTTTCATGGTAAGATGTAATATTCATTGCGAAGTGTTATGCATTCCTCGTCTACGATTCAAATGAAAGTAAATGCGACACTTCCTTGCATGGAAATAACGATTGCAGATGTCTACGTATCGTAGCAATAGAGATCATATGATTCTCTAAACGCGATATCGCATTTCATTTCTATGTTTCATGGTAAGATATAACATGATTTGCGTAGTGTTATGTATTCCTCGTCTACACTTCAAGTGAATGTAAATGCGACACTTCCTTGCTAGGAAGTAGCGTCTGCAAATGTCTAGGTATCGTAGCTATAGAGTTCTAATGCTTCTTAAAACGAGATATTGCACATCATATCTATGTTTCATGATAAGTTATAATATTCATTGCGGAGTGTTATGCATTCCTCGCCTACGATTCAAATGAAAGTAAATGCGACACTTCCTTGCAAGGAAATAGTGTTTGCAGATGTCTAGGTATCGTAGCAATATAGTTCATATGATTCTTAGAATGCGATATCGCATCACATTTCTATGTTTCATGGTAAGATATAACATGATTTGCGAAGTGTCATGTATTCCTCGTCTACACTTCAAATGAATGTAAATGCGACACTTCCTTGCTAGGATATAGCGTTTGCAGATGTCTATGTATCGTAGCAATAGAGTTCTAATGCTTCTTAAAACGCGATATCGCATCTCATTTCTATGTTTCATGGTAAGATGTAATATGATTTGCGAAGTGGTATATACTCCTCCTCTACACTTCAAATGAATGTAAATGCGACACTTCCTTGCCAGGAAATAGCGTTTGCTAATGTCTACCTATCGTAGCAATAGTGTTCCAATGCTTCTTAAAACGCGATATCGCATCTCATTTCTATGTTTCATGGTTAGACATAACATGATTTGCGAAGTGTTATGTATGCCTCGTCTACACTTCAAATGAATGTGAATGCGATACTTCCTCGCTAGGAAATAGCGTTTGCAGATGTCTACGTATCGTAGCAATAGATTTCTAATGCTTCTTAAAACGCGATATCGCATCTCATTTCTATGTTTCATGGTAAGATATAACATGATTTGCGAAGTGTTATGTATTCCTCGTCTACACATCAAATGAATGTGAATGCGATACTTCTTCGCTAGGAAATAGCGTTTGCAGATGTCTACGTATCGTAGCATTAGCTTTCTAATGCTTCTTAAAACGCGATATCGCATCTCATATCTATGTTTCATGGTAAGATATAATATGATTTGCGAAGTGTCATGTATTCCTCTTCTACACTTCAAATGAATGTAAATGCGACACTTCCTCGCTAGGAAATAGCGTTTGCAGATGTCTACGTATCGTAGCAGTAGCTTTCTAATGCTTCTCAAAACGCGATATCGCATCTCATTTGTATGTTTCATGGTAAGATATAATATGATTTGCGAAGTGTCATGTATTCCTCGTCTACACTTCAAATGAATGTAAATGCGACACTTCCTTGCTAGGAAATAGCGTCTGCAGATGTCTAGGTATCGTAGCGAGAGTGTTCTAATGCTTCTTAAAACGCGATATCGCATCTCATTTCTACGTTTCATTTTCTCATTTCTATGTTTCATGGTAAGATATAACATGATTTGCGAAGTGTTATGTATTCCTCGTCTACACATCAAATGAATGTGAATGCGATACTTCTTCGCTAGGAAATAGCGTTTGCAGATGTCTACGTATCGTAGCATTAGCTTTCTAATGCTTCTTAAAACGCGATATCGCATCTCATATCTATGTTTCATGGTAAGATATAATATGATTTGCGAAGTGTCATGTATTCCTCTTCTACACTTCAAATGAATGTAAATGCGACACTTCCTCGCTAGGAAATAGCGTTTGCAGATGTCTACGTATCGTAGCAGTAGCTTTCTAATGCTTCTCAAAACGCGATATCGCATCTCATGTGTATGTTTCATGGTAAGATATAATATGATTTGCGAAGTGTCATGTATTCCTCGTCTACACTTCAAATGAATGTAAATGCGACACTTCCTTGCTAGGAAATAGCGTCTGCAGATGTCTAGGTATCGTAGCGAGAGTGTTCTAATGCTTCTTAAAACGCGATATCGCATCTCATTTCTACGTTTCATTTTCTCATTTCTATGTTTCATGGTAAGATATAATATGATTTGCGAAGTGTTATGTATTCCTCGTCTACACTTCAAATGAATGTGAATGCGACACTTCCTCGCTAGGAAATAGCGTTTGCAAATGTCTACGTATCGTAGCAATAGATTTCTAATGCTTCTTAAAACGCGATATCGCATCTCATTTCTATGTTTCGTGGTAAGATATAATATGATTTGCGAAGTGTCATGTATTCCTCGTCTATACTTCAAATGAGTGTAAATGCAACACTTCCTTGCAAGGAAATAGCGTTTGCAGATGTTCGGCTATCGTAGCAATAGAGTTCTAATGCTTCTTAAAACGCGATATCGCATCTCATTTCTATGTTTCATGGTAAGATATAATATGATTTGCGAAGTGTCATGTATTCCTCGTCTACACTTCTAACGAATGTAAATGCGACACTTCCTTGCTAGGAAATAGCGTCTGCAGATGTCTAGGTATCGTAGCAATAGAGTTCTAATGCTTCTTAAAACGCGATATCGCATCTCATTTCTATGTTTCATGGTAAGATGTAATGTGATTTGCGAAGTGTTTTGTATTCCTCCTCTACACTTCAAATGAATGTAAATGCGACACTTCCTTGCTAGGAAATAGCGTCTGCAGATGTCTAGGTATCGTAGCAATAGAGTTCTAATGCTTCTTAAAACGCGATATCGCATCTCATTTCTATGTTTCATGGTAAGATGTAATGTGATTTGCGAAGTGTTATGTATTCCTCCTCTACACTTCTAATGAATGTAAATGCGACACCTCCTTGCAAGGAAATAGCGTTTGCAGTTGTCTACCTATCGTAGCAATGGTGTTGTAATGCTTCTTAAAACGCGATATCGCACCTCATTCCTATGCTTCATGGTAAGATATAATATGATTTGCGAAGTGTTATGTATTCCTCGTCTACACTTCAAATGAATGTAAGTGCGACACTTCCTTGCTAGGAAATAGCGTCTGCAGATGTCTAGGTATCGTAGCAGTAGCTTTCTAATGCTTCTCAAAACGCGATATCGCATCTCATTTGTATGTTTCATGGTAAGATATAATATGATTTGCGAAGTGTCATGTATTCCTCGTCTACACTTCAAATGAATGTAAATGCGACACTTCCTTGCTAGGAAATAGCGTCTGCAGATGTCTAGGTATCGTAGCGAGAGTGTTCTAATGCTTCTTAAAACGCGATATCGCATCTCATTTCTACGTTTCATTTTCTCATTTCTATGTTTCATGGTAAGATATAACATGATTTGCGAAGTGTTATGTATTCCTCGTCTACACATCAAATGAATGTGAATGCGATACTTCTTCGCTAGGAAATAGCGTTTGCAGATGTCTACGTATCGTAGCATTAGCTTTCTAATGCTTCTTAAAACGCGATATCGCATCTCATATCTATGTTTCATGGTAAGATATAATATGATTTGCGAAGTGTCATGTATTCCTCTTCTACACTTCAAATGAATGTAAATGCGACACTTCCTCGCTAGGAAATAGCGTTTGCAGATGTCTACGTATCGTAGCAGTAGCTTTCTAATGCTTCTCAAAACGCGATATCGCATCTCATGTGTATGTTTCATGGTAAGATATAATATGATTTGCGAAGTGTCATGTATTCCTCGTCTACACTTCAAATGAATGTAAATGCGACACTTCCTTGCTAGGAAATAGCGTCTGCAGATGTCTAGGTATCGTAGCGAGAGTGTTCTAATGCTTCTTAAAACGCGATATCGCATCTCATTTCTACGTTTCATTTTCTCATTTCTATGTTTCATGGTAAGATATAATATGATTTGCGAAGTGTTATGTATTCCTCGTCTACACTTCAAATGAATGTGAATGCGACACTTCCTCGCTAGGAAATAGCGTTTGCAAATGTCTACGTATCGTAGCAATAGATTTCTAATGCTTCTTAAAACGCGATATCGCATCTCATTTCTATGTTTCGTGGTAAGATATAATATGATTTGCGAAGTGTCATGTATTCCTCGTCTATACTTCAAATGAGTGTAAATGCAACACTTCCTTGCAAGGAAATAGCGTTTGCAGATGTTCGGCTATCGTAGCAATAGAGTTCTAATGCTTCTTAAAACGCGATATCGCATCTCATTTCTATGTTTCATGGTAAGATATAATATGATTTGCGAAGTGTCATGTATTCCTCGTCTACACTTCTAACGAATGTAAATGCGACACTTCCTTGCTAGGAAATAGCGTCTGCAGATGTCTAGGTATCGTAGCAATAGAGTTCTAATGCTTCTTAAAACGCGATATCGCATCTCATTTCTATGTTTCATGGTAAGATGTAATGTGATTTGCGAAGTGTTTTGTATTCCTCCTCTACACTTCAAATGAATGTAAATGCGACACTTCCTTGCTAGGAAATAGCGTCTGCAGATGTCTAGGTATCGTAGCAATAGAGTTCTAATGCTTCTTAAAACGCGATATCGCATCTCATTTCTATGTTTCATGGTAAGATGTAATGTGATTTGCGAAGTGTTATGTATTCCTCCTCTACACTTCTAATGAATGTAAATGCGACACCTCCTTGCAAGGAAATAGCGTTTGCAGTTGTCTACCTATCGTAGCAATGGTGTTGTAATGCTTCTTAAAACGCGATATCGCACCTCATTCCTATGCTTCATGGTAAGATATAATATGATTTGCGAAGTGTTATGTATTCCTCGTCTACACTTCAAATGAATGTAAGTGCGACACTTCCTTGCTAGGAAATAGCGTCTGCAGATGTCTAGGTATCGTAGCAATAGAGTTCAAATGCTTCTTAAAACGAGATATTGCATCTCATATCTACGTTTCATGATAAGATATAATATTCATTGCGAAGTGTTATGCACTCCTCGTATACGATTCAAATGAATGTAAATGCGACACTTCCTTGCAAGGAAATAGCGTTTGCAGATGTCTACGTATCGAAGCAATAGAGTTCAAATGCATCTTAAAACGAGATATTGCATCTCATATCTATGTTTCATGATAAGAAATAATATTCATTGAGAAGTGTTATGCATTCCGCGTCTACGATTCAAATGAATGTAAATGCGACACTTCCTTGCAAGGAAATAGCGTTTGCAGATGTCTACGTATCGTAGCAATAGAGTTCTTATGATTCTTAAAACGCGATATCGCATCTCATTTCTATGTTTCATGGTAAGATATAATATGATTTGCGAAGTGTTATGTATTCCTCGTCTACACTTCATGTGAATGTAAATGCGACACATCCTTGCAAGGAAATAGCGTTTGCAGATGTCTACGTATCGAAGCAATAGAGTTCAAATGCTTCTTAAAACGAGATGTTGCATCTCATATCTATGTTTCATGATAAGATATAATATTCATTGCGAAGTGTTATGCATTCCTCGTCTGCGATTCAAATGAAAGTAAATGCGACACTTCCCTGCAAGGAAATAACAATTGCAGACGTCTACGTATCGTAGCAATAGTGTTCATATGATCCTTAAAACGCGACACCGCATCTCATTTCTATGTTTCATTGTAAGATATAACATGATTTGCGAAGTGTTATGTATTCCTCGTCTACACTTCAGATGAATGTGAATGCGATACTTCCTCGCTAGGAAATAGCGTTTGCAGATGTCTACGTATCGTAGCAATAGCTTTCTAATGCTTCTTAATACGGGATATCGCATCTCATTTCTATGTTTCATGGTAAGATATAACATGATTTGCTAAGTGTTGTGTATTCCTCGTCTACACTTCAAATGAATGTGAATGCGATACTTCCTCGCTAGGAAATAGCGTTTGCAGATGTCTACGTATCGTAGCAATAGAGTTCTTATGATTCTTAAAACGCGATATCACATCTCATTTCTATGCTTCATGGTAAGATATAATATGATTTGCGAAGTGTCATGTATTCCTCGTCTACTATTCAAATGAGTGTAAATGCGACACTTCCTTGCTAGGAAATAGCGTCTGCAGATGTCTAGGTATCGTAGCGATAGAGTTCTAATGCTTCCTTAAACGCGATATCGCATCTCATTTCCATGTTTCATGGTAAGATATAATATGATTTGCGAAGTGTTTTGTATTCCTCGTCTACACTTCAAATGAATGTAAATGCGACACTTCCTTGCAAGGAAATAGCGTTTGCTGATGTCTACGTATTGAAGCAATAGAGTTCTAATGCTTCCTTAAACGCGATATCGCATCTCATTTCCATGTTTCATGGTAAGATATAATATGATTTGCGAAGTGTTATGTATTCCTCCTCTACACTTCAAATGAATGTAAATGCGACACTTCCATGCAAGGAAATAGCGTTTGCAGTTGTTTACCTATCGTAGCTATAGTGTTCTAATGCTTCTTAAACCGAGATATCGCATCTCATCCCTATGTTTCATGGTAAGATATAATATGATTTGCGAAGTGTTATGTATTCTTCGTCTACACTTCAAATGAATGTAAATGCGACACTTCCTTGCAAGGAAATAGCGTTTGCAGATGTCTACGTATCGTAGCAATAGAGTTCTTATGATTCTTAAAACGCGATATCGCATCTCATTTCTATGTTTCATGGTAAGATATAACATGATTTGCCAAGTGTTATGTATTCCTCGTCTACACTTCAAATAAATGTGAATCCGATTCTACCTCGCTAGGAAATAGCGTTTGCAGATGTCTACGTATCATAGCAATAGCTTTCTAATGCTTCTTAAAACGCGACATCGCATCTCATTTCTATGTTTCATGGTAAGATATAATATGATTTGCGAAGTGTTATGTATTCCTCGTCTAAACTTCAAGTGAATGTAAACGCGACACTTCCGTGCTAGGAAATAGCGTCTGCAGATGTCTAAGTATCGAAGCAATAGAGTTCAAATGCTTCTTAAAACGAGATATTGCATCCCATATCTATATTTCGTGATAAGATATAATATTCATTGCGAAGTGTTATGCATTCCTCGTATGCGATTCAAATGAATGTAAATGCGACACTTCCTTGCAAGGAAATAGCGTTTGCAGTTGTCTACGTATCGTAGCAACAGATTTCTAATGCTTCTTAAAACGCGATATCGCATCTCATTTCTATGTTTCATGGCAAGATATAATATGATTTGCGAAGTGTTATGTATTCCTCGTCTACACATCAAATGAATGTAAATGCGACACTTCTTTGCAAGGAAATAGCGTTTGCAGATGTCTACCTATCGTAGCAATTGAGTTCTAATGATTCTTAAAACGCGATATAGCATCTCATTTCTATGTTTCATGGTAAGGTATAATATGATTTGAGAAATGTTATGTATTCCTCGTCTACACTTCAAATGAATGTAAATGCGACACTTCCATGCTAGGAAATAGCGTCTGCAGATATCTAGGTATCGTAGCAATAGAGTTCAAATGCTTCTTAAAACGAGTTATTGCATCTCATATCTATGTTTCATGATAAGATATAATATTCATTGCGAAGTGTTATGCATTCCTCGTATACGATTCAAATGAATGTAAATGCGACACTTCCTTGCAAAGAAATAGCGTTTGCAGATGTCTACGTATAGTAGCAATAGATATGTAATGCTTCTTAAAACGCGATATCGCATCCCATTTCTACGTTTCATGGTAAGATATAATATGATTTGCGAAGTGTCATGTATTCCTCGTCTACTATTCAAATGAGTGTAAATGCGACACTTCCTAGCAAGGAGATAGCGTTTGCAGATGTCTACGTATCGTAGACATAGATTTCAAATGCTTCTTAAAACGCGATATCGCATCTCATTTCTATGTTTCATGGTAAGATATAATATGATTTGCGAAGTGTTATGTATTCCTCGCCTACACTTCAAATGAATGTAAATGCGACACTTCCTTGCAAAGAAATAGCGTTTGCAGATGTCTACGTATCGTAGCAATAGATATGTAATGCTTCTTAAAACGCGATATCGCATCTCATTTCTATGTTTCATGGTAAGATATAACATGATTTGCGAAGTGTTATGTATTCCTCGTCTACACTTCAAATGAATGTAAATGCGACACTTCCTTGCAAAGAAATAGCGTTTGCAGATGTCTACGTATAGTAGCAATAGATATGTAATGCTTCTTAAAACGCGATATCGCATCTCATTTCTACGTTTCATGGTAAGATATAATATGATTTGCGAAGTGTCATGTATTCCTCGTCTACTATTCAAATGAGTGTAAATGCGACACTTCCTAGCAAGGAGATAGCGTTTGCAGATGTCTACGTATCGTAGCCATAGATTTCAAATGCTTCTTAAAACGCGATATCGCATCTCATTTCTATGTTTCATGGTAAGATATAATATGATTTGTGAAGTGTTATGTATTCCTCGTCTACACTTCAAATGTATGTAAATGCGACACTTCCTTGCAAGGAAATAGCGTTTGCAGATGTCTACGTATCGTAGCAATAGATATGTAATGCTTCTTAAAACGCGATATCGCATCTCATTTCTATGTTTCATGGTAAGATATAATATGATTTGCGAAGTGTTATGTATTCCTCGTCTACACTTCTAATGAAAGTAAATGCGACACTTCCTTGCAAAGAAATAGCGTTTGCAGATGTCTACGTATCGTAGCAATAGATATGTAATGCTTCTTAAAACGCGATAACGCATCTCATTTCTATGTTTCATGGTAAGATATAATATGATTTGCGAAGTGTCATGTATTCCTCGTCTACACTTCAAATGAATGTAAATGCGACACTTCCTTGCTAGGAAATAGCGTCTGCAGATGTCTAGGTATCGTGGCAATAGAGTTCTAATGCTTCTTATAACGCGATATCGCATCTCATTTCTATGTTTCATGGTAAGATGTAATATGATTTGCGAAGTGTTATGTATTCCTCGTCTACACTTCAAATGAATGTAAATGCGACACTTCCTTGCAAGGAAGTAGCGATTGCAGATGTCTACGTATCGAAGCAATAGGATTCTTATGATTATTAAAACGCAATATCGCATCTCATTTCTATGTTTCATGGTAAGATATAATACGATGTCTACGTATCGAAGCAATAGGATTCTTATGATTATTAAAACGCGATATCGCATCTCATTTCTATGTTTCATGGTAAGATATAATATGATTTGCGAAGTGTCATGTATTCCTCGTCTACACTTCAAATGAATGTGAATGCGACACTTCCTCGCTAGGAAATAGCGTTTGCAGATGTCTACGTATCGTAGCAATAGAGTTCATATGATTCTTAACCCTTTTAGCACCGAGCGCCTGAAGCGTGCCTAGATGAAGAATACCGGGCCAAATCGACGAATTTGTAGAGGTTTGCGAAAATGCTCGTAAAAACGAAAGTAGGCGTGATATTTACAAAATTCAAAAAGCAGTATACTGCGAAATGAATGGAGAATAAATTGATATCAATGGTGTTTCGATATTTGTTGAAAATCATAACAATAACATAAATATAAGACATTATAAAAATCGTACAAAGTAATTTCACATTTTCAAAACATAATTGCACATATAAAAAATCATCGTTTGGTCATCGTTTTATATAAATCAGATAGTATAGTGTATAGACACTGCATTTTGCAATAATTTGCAATAAAATAGCGGAAGTCGGATAACAAAACGAAAGGATAACGCTATGATGCACGGCAAGCGTCAGACAGGTCTTACTACACAAATGGATCGTAAATTTTTTTTTTCTTTTTTTTTTTTTTCAAAAAGGTAGCAACAAAACTGATATTATTTCCTGCTTCTAATTGTATCTCTATGAAAACGTTGACGGTTTTTGAATACTGACTGCACGTTAGAAGTATCAAGAAAGACTGAAAAAGATTTTAGGTTCGCCGAATCAATGCACGGATGCCACTTGAGTTCTCCGATAATTATTATAAACATCGTAAAGATTGTGATTAGTATATAGAGAATAGTATAGAGAAACTATTTCGTGTCGACGGATATGCAAGGGATATCCCGTGTCCCGTCTCTACCTCACCACGCTCACATATACAAAGCGCTCGGCACTAATCAGTATAAGATATAACAAAAAGATAAGTGAAATAAACATTTGTTCACTTGCATTGCATCGTATTTGAACCATATTAACATTTTATAAAGTTATTTTGAGACAGAGATCTCTTATGATGAGTATAATAAGGCTCCAACGGAGGCGCAACGATATATCGTCGTTGGTATTTCTGGCAAGTCCACCGAACGACGATATATCGTCGTTCGGTGCTAAAAGGGTTAAAACGCGATATCGCATCTCATTTCTATGTTTCATGGTAAGATATAACATGATTTGCGAAGTGTTATGCATTCCTCGTCTACACTTCAAATGAATGTGAATGCGATACTTCCTCGCTAGGAAATAGCGTATCGATGTCTACGTCGAGATGTCTACGTATCGTAGCAATAGCTTTCTAATGCTGCTTAAAACGCGATATCGCATCTCATTTCTATGTTTCATGGTAAGATATAATATGATTTGCGAAGTGCTACGTATTCCTCGTCTACACTTCAAATGAATGTAAATGCGACACTTCCTTGAAAAGAAATAGCGTTTGCAGATATCTACGTATCGTAGCAATAGGTATGTAATGCTTCTTAAAATGCGATATCGCATCTCATTTCTACGTTTCATGGTAAGATATAATATGATTTGCGAAGTGTCATGTATTCCTCGTCTACTATTCAAATGAGTGTAAATGCGACACTTCCTAGCAAGGAGATAGCGTTTGCAGATGTCTACGTATCGTAGCCATAGATTTCAAATGCTTCTTAAAACACGATATGGCATCTCATTTCTATGTTTCATGGTAAGATATAATATGATTTGCGAAGTGTTATGTATTCCTCGTCTACACTTCTAATGAAAGTAAATGCGACACTTCCTTGCAAAGAAATAGCGTTTGCAGATGTCTACGTATCGTAGCAATAGATATGTAATGCTTCTTAAAACGCGATAACGCATCTCATTTCTATGTTTCATGGTAAGATATAATATGATTTGCGAAGTGTCATGTATTCCTCGTCTACACTTCAAATGAATGTAAATGCGACACTTCCTTGCTAGGAAATAGCGTCTGCAGATGTCTAGGTATCGTAGCAATAGAGTTCATATGATTCTTAAAACGCGATATCGCATCTCATTTCTATGTTTCATGGTAAGATATAATACGATTTGCGAAGTGTCATGTATTCCTCGTCTACACTTCAAATGAATGTAAATGCGACACTTCCTTGCTAGGAAATAGCGTCCGCAGATGTCTAGGTATCGTAACAATAGAGTTCATATGATTCTTAAAACGCGATATCGCATCTCATTTCTATGTTTCATGGTAAGATATAATACGATTTGCGAAGTGTTATGTATTCCTCGTCTACACTTCAAATGAATGTAAATGCGACACTTCCTTGCTAGGAAATAGCGTCTGCAGATGTATAGGTATCGTAGCAATAGAGTTCATATGATTCTTAAAACGCGATATCGCATCTCATTTCTATGTTTCATGGTAAGATATATTACGATTTGCGAAGTGTCATGTATTCCTCGTCTACACTTCAAATGAATGTAAATGCGACACTTCCTTGCTAGGAAATAGCGTCTGCAGATGTCTAGGTATCGTAGCAATAGAGTTCTAATGCTTCTTAAAACGCGATATCGCATCTCATTTCTATGTTTCATGGTAAGATGTAATATGATTTGCGAAGTGTTATGTATTCCTCGCCTACACTTCAAATGAATGTAAATGCGACACTTCCTTGCAAGGAAGTAGCGATTGCAGATGTTTACGTATCGAAGCAATGGAGTTCAAATGCTTCTTAAAACGAGATATTGCATCTCATATCTATGTTTCATGATGAGATATAATATACATTGCGAAGTGTTATGCATTCCTCGTCTACGATTCAAATGAATGTAAATGCGACACTTCCTTGCTAGGAAATAGCGTTTGCAGATGTTTACCTATCAAAGCAATAGAGTTCTAATGCTTCTTAAAACGCGATATCGCATCACATTTTTATGTTTCATGGTAAGATATAACATGATTTGCGAAGTGTTATGTATTCCTCGTCAACACTTCAAATGAATGTGAATGCGATACTTCCTCGCTAGGAAATAGCGTTTGCAGATGTCTACGTATCGTAGCAATAGCTTTCTAATGCTTCTTAAAACGCAATATCGCATCTCATTTCTATGTTTCATGGTAAGATATATTACGATTTGCGAAGTGTCATGTATTCCTCGTCTACACTTCAAATGAATGTAAATGCGACACTTCCTTGCTAGGAAATAGCGTCTGCAGATGTCTAGGTATCGTAGCAATAGAGTTCTAATGCTTCTTAAAACGCGACATCGCATCTCATTTCTATGTTTCATGGTAAGATGTAATATGATTTGCGAAGTGTTATGTATTCCTCGCCTACACTTCAAATGAATGTAAATGCGACACTTCCTTGCAAGGAAGTAGCGATTGCAGATGTTTACGTATCGAAGCAATGGAGTTCAAATGCTTCTTAAAACGAGATATTGCATCTCATATCTATGTTTCATGATGAGATATAATATACATTGCGAAGTGTTATGCATTCCTCGTCTACGATTCAAATGAATGTAAATGCGACACTTCCTTGCTAGGAAATAGCGTTTGCAGATGTTTACCTATCAAAGCAATAGAGTTCTAATGCTTCTTAAAACGCGATATCGCATCTCATTTCTATGTTTCATGGTAAGATATAATATGATTTGCGAAGTGTTATGTATTCCTTGTCTGCACTTCAAATGAATGTAAATGAGACACTTCCTTGCAAGGAAATAGCGTTTGCAGAGGTCTACGTATCGTAGCAATAGAGTTCTCATGATTCTTAAAACGCAATATCGCATCTCATTTCTATGTTTCATGGTAAGATATAATATGATTTGCGAAGTGTTATGCATTCCTCGTCTACGATTCAAATGAATGTAAATGCGACACTTCCTTGCAAGGATATAGTGTTTGCAGATGTCTACGTATCGTAGCAATAGAGTTCATATGATTCTTAAAACGCGATATCGCATCCCATTTCTATGTTTCATGGTAAGATATAACATGATTTGCGAAGTGTTATGTATTCCTCGTCAACACTTCAAATGAATGTGAATGCGATACTTTCTCGCTAGGAAATAGCGTTTGCAGATGTCTACGTATCGTAGCAATAGCTTTCTAATGCTTCTTAAAACGCAATATCGCATCTCATTTCTACGTTTCATGATAAGATATAATATGATTTGCGATGTGTTATGTATTCCTCGTCTACACTTCAAATGAATGTGAATGCGACACTTCCTCGCTAGGAAATAGCGTTTGCAGATGTCTACGTATCGTAGCAATAGATTTCTAATGCTTCTTAAAACGCGATATCGCATCTCATTTCTATATTTCATGGTAAGATATAATATGATTTGCGAAGTGTTATGCATTCCTCGTCTACGATTCAAATGAATGTAAATGCGACACTTCCTTGCAAGGATATAGTGTTTGCAGATGTCTACGTATCGTAGCAATAGAGTTCATATGATTCTTAAAACGCGATATCGCATCCCATTTCTATGTTTCATGGTAAGATATAACATGATTTGCGAAGTGTTATGTATTCCTCGTCAACACTTCAAATGAATGTGAATGCGATACTTTCTCGCTAGGAAATAGCGTTTGCAGATGTCTACGTATCGTAGCAATAGCTTTCTAATGCTTCTTAAAACGCAATATCGCATCTCATTTCTACGTTTCATGATAAGATATAATATGATTTGCGATGTGTTATGTATTCCTCGTCTACACTTCAAATGAATGTGAATGCGACACTTCCTCGCTAGGAAATAGCGTTTGCAGATGTCTACGTATCGTAGCAATAGATTTCTAATGCTTCTTAAAACGCGATATCGCATCTCATTTCTATATTTCATGGTAAGATATAATATGATTTGCGAAGTGTTATGCATTCCTCGTCTACGATTCAAATGAATGTAAATGCGACACTTCCTTGCAAGGAAATAGCGTTTGCAGATGTCTATGTATCGTAGCAATAGGGTTCTTATGATTCTTAAAACGCGATATCGCATCTCATTTCTATGTTTCATGGTAAGATATAATATGATTTGCGAAGTGTCATGTATTCCTCGTCTACACTTCAAATGAATGTGAATGCGACACTTCCTCGCTAGGAAATAGCGTCTGCAGATGTCTACGTATCGTAGCAATAGATTTCATATGATTCTTAAAAGGCGATATCGAATCTCATTTCTATGTTTCATGGTAAGATATAACATGATTTGCGAAGTGTTATGTATTCCTCGTCTGCACTTCAAATGAATGTGAATGCGATACTTCCTCGCTAGGAAATAGCGTCTGCAGATGTCTACGTATCGTAGCAATAGCTTTCTAATGCTTCTTAAGACGCGATATCGCATCTCATTTCTACGTTTCATGGTAAGATATAATATGATTTGCGAAGTGTGATGTATTCCTCGTCAACACTTCAAATGAATGTAAATGCGACACTTCCTTGCTAGGAAATAGCGTCTGCAGATGTCTAGGTATCGTAGCAATAGAGTTCTAATGCTTCTTGAAACGCGATAACGCATCTCATTTCTATGTTTCATGGTAAGATGTAATATGATTTGCTAAGTGTTATGTATTCCTCGTCTACACTTCAAATGAATGTAAATGCGACACTTCCTTGCAAGGAAGTAGCGATTGCAGATGTTTACGTATCGAAGCAATGGAGTTCAAATGCTTCTTAAAACGAGATATTGCATCTCATATCTATGTTTCATGATGAGATATAATATACATTGCGAAGTGTTATGCATTCCTCGTCTACGATTCAAATGAATGTAAATGCGACACTTCCTTGCTAGGAAATAGCGTTTGCAGATGTTTACCTATCAAAGCAATAGAGTTCTAATGCTTCTTAAAACGCGATATCGCATCTCATTTCTATGTTTCATGGTAAGATATAATATGATTTGCGAAGTGTTATGTATTCCTTGTCTGCACTTCAAATGAATGTAAATGAGACACTTCCTTGCAAGGAAATAGCGTTTGCAGAGGTCTACGTATCGTAGCAATAGAGTTCTCATGATTCTTAAAACGCAATATCGCATCTCATTTCTATGTTTCATGGTAAGATATAATATGATTTGCGAAGTGTTATGCATTCCTCGTCTACGATTCAAATGAATGTAAATGCGACACTTCCTTGCAAGGATATAGTGTTTGCAGATGTCTACGTATCGTAGCAATAGAGTTCATATGATTCTTAAAACGCGATATCGCATCCCATTTCTATGTTTCATGGTAAGATATAACATGATTTGCGAAGTGTTATGTATTCCTCGTCAACACTTCAAATGAATGTGAATGCGATACTTTCTCGCTAGGAAATAGCGTTTGCAGATGTCTACGTATCGTAGCAATAGCTTTCTAATGCTTCTTAAAACGCAATATCGCATCTCATTTCTACGTTTCATGATAAGATATAATATGATTTGCGATGTGTTATGTATTCCTCGTCTACACTTCAAATGAATGTGAATGCGACACTTCCTCGCTAGGAAATAGCGTTTGCAGATGTCTACGTATCGTAGCAATAGATTTCTAATGCTTCTTAAAACGCGATATCGCATCTCATTTCTATATTTCATGGTAAGATATAATATGATTTGCGAAGTGTTATGCATTCCTCGTCTACGATTCAAATGAATGTAAATGCGACACTTCCTTGCAAGGAAATAGCGTTTGCAGATGTCTATGTATCGTAGCAATAGGGTTCTTATGATTCTTAAAACGCGATATCGCATCTCATTTCTATGTTTCATGGTAAGATATAATATGATTTGCTATGTGTCATGTATTCCTCGTCTACACTTCAAATGAATGTGAATGCGACACTTCCTCGCTAGGAAATTGCGTTTGCAGATGTCTACGCATCGTAGCAATAGAGTTCATATGATTCTTAAAACGCGATATCGCATCTCATTCCTATGTATCATGGTAAGATATAATATGATTTGCGAAGTGTCATGTATTCCTCGTCTACACTTCAAATGAATGTAAATGCGACACTTCCTTGCTAGGAAATAGCGTCTGCAGATGTCTAGGTATCGTAGCAATAGAGTTCATATGATTCTTAAAACGCGATATCGCATCTCATTTCTATGTTTCATGGTAAGATATAATACGATTTGCGAAGTGTCATGTATTCCTCGTCTACACTTCAAATGAATGTAAATGCGACACTTCCCTGCTAGGAAATAGCGTCTGCAGATGTCTAGGTATCGTAGCAATAGTGTTCTAATGCTTCTTAAAACGCGATATCGCATCTCATTTCTATGTTTCATGGTAAGATGTAATATGATTTGCGAAGTGTTATGTATTCCTCGTCTACACTTCAAATGAATGTAAATGCGACACTTCCTTGCTAGGAAATAGCGTCTGCAGATGTCTACGTATAGTAGCAATAGATATGTAATGCTTCTTAAAACGCGATATCGCATCTCATTACTATGTTTCATGGTAAGATGTAATATGATTTGCTAAGTGTTATGTATTCCTCGTCTACACTTCAAATGAATGTAAATGCGACACTTCCTTGCAAGGAAGTAGCGATTGCAGATGTTTACGTATCGAAGCAATAGAGTTCAAATGCTTCTTAAAACGCGATATCGCATCTCATTTCTATGTTTCATGGTGAGATACAATGTGGTTTGCGAAGTGTCATGTAGTTCTCGTCTACACTTCAAATGAATGTAAATGCGACACTTCCTTGCTAGGAAATAGCGTCTGCAGATGTCTAGGTATCGTAGCAATAGAGTTCATGTGATTCTTAAAACGCGATATCGCATCTCATTACTATGTTTCATGGTAAGATGTAATATGATTTGCTAAGTGTTATGTATTCCTCGTCTACACTTCAAATGAATGTAAATGCGACACTTCCTTGCCAGGAAGTAGCGATTGCAGATGTCTACGTATCGAAGCAATAGAGTTCTTATGATTCTTAAAACGCGATATCGCATCTCATTTCTATGTTTCATGGTGAGATACAATGTGGTTTGCGAAGTGTCATGTAGTTCTCGTCTACACTTCAAATTAATGTAAATGCGACACTTCCTTGCTAGGAAATAGCGTCTGCAGATGTCTAGGTATCGTAGCAATAGCTTTCTAATGCTCCTTAAAACGCGATATCGCATCTCATTTCTATGTTTCATGGTAAGATATAATACGATTTGCGAAGTGTCATGTATTCCTCGTCTACACTTCAAATGAATGTAAATGCGACACTTCCTTGCTAGGAAATAGCGTCTGCAGATGTCTAGGCATCGTAGCAATAGAGTTCTAATGCTTCTTAAAACGCGATATCGCATCTCATTTCTATGTTTCATGGTAAGATGTAATATGATTTGCGAAGTGTTATGTATTCCTCGTCTACACTTCAAATGAATGTAAATGCGACACTTCCTTGCCAGGAAATAGCGTTTGCAAATGTCTACGTATCGAAGCAATAGAGTTCTTATGATTCTTAAAACGCGATATCGCATCTCATTTCTATGTTTCATGGTAAGATATAATATGGTTTGCGAAGTGTCATGTATTCCTCGTCTACACTTCAATTGAATGTGAATGCGACACTTCCTCGCTAGGAAATAGCGTCTGCAGATGTCTACGTATCGTAGCAATAGATTTCATATGATTCTTAAAAGGCGATATCGAATCTCATTTCTATGTTTCATGGTAAGATATAACATGATTTGCGAAGTGTTATGTATTCCTCGTCTACACTTCAAATGAATGTGAATGCGACACTTCCTCGCTAGGAAATAGCGTCTGCAGATGTCTACGTATCGTAGCAATAGCTTTCTAATGCTTCTTAAGACGCGATATCGCATCTCATTTCTACGTTTCATGGTAAGATATAATATGATTTGCGAAGTGTGATGCATTCCTCGTCAACACTTCAAATGAATGTAAATGCGACACTTCCTTGCTAGGAAATAGCGTCTGCAGATGTCTAGGTATCGTAGCAATAGAGTTCTAATGCTTCTTGAAACGCGATAACGCATCTCATTTCTATGTTTCATGGTAAGATGTAATATGATTTGCTAAGTGTTATGTATTCCTCGTCTACACTTCAAATGAATGTAAATGCGACACTTCCTTGCAAGGAAGTAGCGATTGCAGATGTTTACGTATCGAAGCAATGGAGTTCAAATGCTTCTTAAAACGAGATATTGCATCTCATATCTATGTTTCATGATGAGATATAATATACATTGCGAAGTGTTATGCATTCCTCGTCTACGATTCAAATGAATGTAAATGCGACAGTTCCTTGCTAGGAAATAGCGTTTGCAGATGTTTACCTATCAAAGCAATAGAGTTCTAATGCTTCTTAAAACGCGATACCGCATCTCATTTCTATGTTTCATGGTAAGATATAATATGATTTGCGAAGTGTTATGTATTCCTTGTCTGCACTTCAATTGAATGTAAATGAGACACTTCCTTGCAAGGAAATAGCGTTTGCAGAGGTCTACGTATCGTAGCAATAGAGTTCTCATGATTCTTAAAACGCAATATCGCATCTCATTTCTATGTTTCATGGTAAGATATAATATGATTTGCGAAGTGTTATGCATTCCTCGTCTACGATTCAAATGAATGTAAATGCGACACTTCCTTGCAAGGATATAGCGTTTGCAGATGTCTACGTATCGTAGCAATAGAGTTCATATGATTCTTAAAACGCGATATCGCATCCCATTTCTATGTTTCATGGTAAGATATAACATGATTTGCGAAGTGTTATGTATTCCTCGTCAACACTTCAAATGAATGTGAATGCGATTCTTCCTCGCTAGGAAATAGCGTTTGCAGATGTCTACGTATCGTAGCAATAGCTTTCTAATGCTTCTTAAAACGCAATATCGCATCTCATTTCTACGTTTCATGATAAGATATAATATGATTTGCGATGTGTTATGTATTCCTCGTCTACACTTCAAATGAATGTGAATGCGACACTTCCTCGCTAGGAAATAGCGTTTGCAGATGTCTACGTATCGTAGCAATAGATTTCTAATGCTTCTTAAAACGCGATATCGCATCTCATTTCTATATTTCATGGTAAGATATAATATGATTTGCGAAGTGTTATGCATTCCTCGTCTACGATTCAAATGAATGTAAATGCGACACTTACTTGCAAGGAAATAGCGTTTGCAGATGTCTATGTATCGTAGCAATAGGGTTCTTATGATTCTTAAAACGCGATATCGCATCTCATTCCTATGTATCATGGTAAGATATAATATGATTTGCGAAGTGTTATGTATTCCTCGTCTACACTTCAAATGAATGTAAATGCGACACTTCCTTGCTAGGAAATAGCGTCTGCAGATGTCTACGTATCGTAGCAATAGCTTTCTAATGCTTCTTAAGACGCGATATCGCATCTCATTTCTACGTTTCATGGTAAGATATAATATGATTTGCGAAGTGTGATGCATTCCTCGTCAACACTTCAAATGAATGTAAATGCGACACTTCCTTGCTAGGAAATAGCGTCTGCAGATGTCTAGGTATCGTAGCAATAGAGTTCTAATGCTTCTTGAAACGCGATAACGCATCTCATTTCTATGTTTCATGGTAAGATGTAATATGATTTGCTAAGTGTTATGTATTCCTCGTCTACACTTCAAATGAATGTAAATGCGACACTTCCTTGCAAGGAAGTAGCGATTGCAGATGTTTACGTATCGAAGCAATGGAGTTCAAATGCTTCTTAAAACGAGATATTGCATCTCATATCTATGTTTCATGATGAGATATAATATACATTGCGAAGTGTTATGCATTCCTCGTCTACGATTCAAATGAATGTAAATGCGACAGTTCCTTGCTAGGAAATAGCGTTTGCAGATGTTTACCTATCAAAGCAATAGAGTTCTAATGCTTCTTAAAACGCGATACCGCATCTCATTTCTATGTTTCATGGTAAGATATAATATGATTTGCGAAGTGTTATGTATTCCTTGTCTGCACTTCAATTGAATGTAAATGAGACACTTCCTTGCAAGGAAATAGCGTTTGCAGAGGTCTACGTATCGTAGCAATAGAGTTCTCATGATTCTTAAAACGCAATATCGCATCTCATTTCTATGTTTCATGGTAAGATATAATATGATTTGCGAAGTGTTATGCATTCCTCGTCTACGATTCAAATGAATGTAAATGCGACACTTCCTTGCAAGGATATAGCGTTTGCAGATGTCTACGTATCGTAGCAATAGAGTTCATATGATTCTTAAAACGCGATATCGCATCCCATTTCTATGTTTCATGGTAAGATATAACATGATTTGCGAAGTGTTATGTATTCCTCGTCAACACTTCAAATGAATGTGAATGCGATTCTTCCTCGCTAGGAAATAGCGTTTGCAGATGTCTACGTATCGTAGCAATAGCTTTCTAATGCTTCTTAAAACGCAATATCGCATCTCATTTCTACGTTTCATGATAAGATATAATATGATTTGCGATGTGTTATGTATTCCTCGTCTACACTTCAAATGAATGTGAATGCGACACTTCCTCGCTAGGAAATAGCGTTTGCAGATGTCTACGTATCGTTGCAATAGATTTCTAATGCTTCTTAAAACGCGATATCGCATCTCATTTCTATATTTCATGGTAAGATATAATATGATTTGCGAAGTGTTATGCATTCCTCGTCTACGATTCAAATGAATGTAAATGCGACACTTACTTGCAAGGAAATAGCGTTTGCAGATGTCTATGTATCGTAGCAATAGGGTTCTTATGATTCTTAAAACGCGATATCGCATCTCATTCCTATGTATCATGGTAAGATATAATATGATTTGCGAAGTGTCATGTATTCCTCGTCTACACTTCAAATGAATGTAAATGCGACACTTCCTTGCTAGGAAATAGCGTCCGCAGATGTCTAGGTATCGTAGCAATAGAGTTCATATGATTCTTAAAACGCGATATCGCATCTCATTTCTATGTTTCATGGTAAGATATAATACGATTTGCGAAGTGTTATGTATTCCTCGTCTACACTTCAAATGAATGTAAATGCGACACTTCCCATGCTAGGAGATAGCGTCTGCAGATGTCTAGGTATCGTAGCAATAGAGTTCTAATGCTTCTTAAAACGCGATATCGCATCTCATTTCTATGTTTCATGGTAAGATGTAATATGATTTGCGAAGTGTTATGTATTCCTCGTCTACACTTCAAATGAATGTAAATGCGACACTTCCTTGCTAGGAAATAGCGTCTGCAGATGTCTAGGTATCGTAGCAATAGAGTTCTAATGCTTCTTGAAACGCGATATCGCATCTCATTTCTATGTTTCATGGTAAGATGTAATGTGATTTGCGAAGTGTTATGTATTCCTCGTCTACACTTCAAATGAATGTAAATGCGACACTTCCTTTCAAGGAAGTAGCGATTGCAGATATCTACGTATCGAAGCAATAGAGTTCAAATGCTTCTTAAAACGAGATATTGCATTTCATATCTATGTTTCATGATAAGATATAATATACATTGCGAAGTGTTATGCATTCCTCGTCTACGATTAAAATGAATGTAAATGCGACACTTCCTTGCAAGGAAATAGCGTTTGCAGATGTCTACGTATCGTAGCAATAGAGTTCATGTGATCCTTAAAACGCGATATCGCATCTCATTTCTATGTTTCATGGTAAGATATAATATGATTTGCGAAGTGTCATGTATTCCTCGTCTACACTTCAAATGAATGTAAATGCGACACTTCCTTGCTAGGAAATAGCGTCTGCAGATGTATAGGTATCGTAGCAATAGAGTTCATATGATTCTTAAAACGCGATATCGCATCTCATTTCTATGTTTCATGGTAAGATATATTACGATTTGCGAAGTGTCATGTATTCCTCGTCTACACTTCAAATGAATGTAAATGCGACACTTCCTTGCTAGGAAATAGCGTCTGCAGATGTCTAGGTATCGTAGCAATAGAGTTCTAATGCTTCTTAAAACGCGATATCGCATCTCATTTCTATGTTTCATGGTAAGATGTAATATGATTTGCGAAGTGTTATGTATTCCTCGCCTACACTTCAAATGAATGTAAATGCGACACTTCCTTGCAAGGAAGTAGCGATTGCAGATGTTTACGTATCGAAGCAATGGAGTTCAAATGCTTCTTAAAACGAGATATTGCATCTCATATCTATGTTTCATGATGAGATATAATATACATTGCGAAGTGTTATGCATTCCTCGTCTACGATTCAAATGAATGTAAATGCGACACTTCCTTGCTAGGAAATAGCGTTTGCAGATGTTTACCTATCAAAGCAATAGAGTTCTAATGCTTCTTAAAACGCGATATCGCATCTCATTTCTATGTTTCATGGTAAGATATAATATGATTTGCGAAGTGTTATGTATTCCTTGTCTGCACTTCAAATGAATGTAAATGAGACACTTCCTTGCAAGGAAATAGCGTTTGCAGAGGTCTACGTATCGTAGCAATAGAGTTCTCATGATTCTTCAAACGCAATATCGCATCTCATTTCTATGTTTCATGGTAAGATATAATATGATTTGCGAAGTGTTATGCATTCCTCGTCTACGATTCAAATGAATGTAAATGCGACACTTCCTTGCAAGGATATAGTGTTTGCAGATGTCTACGTATCGTAGCAATAGAGTTCATATGATTCTTAAAACGCGATATCGCATCCCATTTCTATGTTTCATGGTAAGATATAACATGATTTGCGAAGTGTTATGTATTCCTCGTCTACACTTCAAATGAATGTAAATGCGACACTTCCTTGCTAGGAAATAGCGTCTGCAGATGTCTAGGTATCGTAGCAATAGAGTTCTAATGCTTCTTGAAACGCGATATCGCATCTCATTTCTATGTTTCATGGTAAGATGTAATATGATTTGCTAAGTGTTATGTATTCCTCGTCTACACTTCAAATGAATGTAAATGCGACACTTCCTTGCAAGGAAGTAGCGATTGCAGATGTTTACGTATCGAAGCAATGGAGTTCAAATGCTTCTTAAAACGAGATATTGCATCTCATATCTATGTTTCATGATGAGATATAATATACATTGCGAAGTGTTATGCATTCCTCGTCTACGATTCAAATGAATGTAAATGCGACAGTTCCTTGCTAGGAAATAGCGTTTGCAGATGTTTACCTATCAAAGCAATAGAGTTCTAATGCTTCTTAAAACGCGATACCGCATCTCATTTCTATGTTTCATGGTAAGATATAATATGATTTGCGAAGTGTTATGTATTCCTTGTCTGCACTTCAATTGAATGTAAATGAGACACTTCCTTGCAAGGAAATAGCGTTTGCAGAGGTCTACGTATCGTAGCAATAGAGTTCTCATGATTCTTAAAACGCAATATCGCATCTCATTTCTATGTTTCATGGTAAGATATAATATGATTTGCGAAGTGTTATGCATTCCTCGTCTACGATTCAAATGAATGTAAATGCGACACTTCCTTGCAAGGATATAGCGTTTGCAGATATCTACGTATCGTAGCAATAGAGTTCATATGATTCTTAAAACGCGATATCGCATCCCATTTCTATGTTTCATGGTAAGATATAACATGATTTGCGAAGTGTTATGTATTCCTCGTCAACACTTCAAATGAATGTGAATGCGATTCTTCCTCGCTAGGAAATAGCGTTTGCAGATGTCTACGTATCGTAGCAATAGCTTTCTAATGCTTCTTAAAACGCAATATCGCATCTCATTTCTACGTTTCATGATAAGATATAATATGATTTGCGATGTGTTATGTATTCCTCGTCTACACTTCAAATGAATGTGAATGCGACACTTCCTCGCTAGGAAATAGCGTTTGCAGATGTCTACGTATCGTAGCAATAGATTTCTAATGCTTCTTAAAACGCGATATCGCATCTCATTTCTATATTTCATGGTAAGATATAATATGATTTGCGAAGTGTTATGCATTCCTCGTCTACGATTCAAATGAATGTAAATGCGACACTTCCTTGCAAGGAAATAGCGTTTGCAGATGTCTACGTATCGTAGCAATAGGGTTCTTATGATTCTTAAAACGCGATATCGCATCTCATTTCTATGTTTCATGGTAAGATATAATATGATTTGCGAAGTGTCATGTATTCCTCGTCTACACTTCAAATGAATGTAAATGCGACACTTCCTTGCTAGGAAATAGCGTCTGCAGATGTATAGGTATCGTAGCAATAGAGTTCATATGATTCTTAAAACGCGATATCGCATCTCATTTCTATGTTTCATGGTAAGATATATTACGATTTGCGAAGTGTCATGTATTCCTCGTCTACACTTCAAATGAATGTAAATGCGACACTTCCTTGCTAGGAAATAGCGTCTGCAGATGTCTAGGTATCGTAGCAATAGAGTTCTAATGCTTCTTAAAACGCGATATCGCATCTCATTTCTATGTTTCATGGTAAGATGTAATATGATTTGCGAAGTGTTATGTATTCCTCGCCTACACTTCAAATGAATGTAAATGCGACACTTCCTTGCAAGGAAGTAGCGATTGCAGATGTTTACGTATCGAAGCAATGGAGTTCAAATGCTTCTTAAAACGAGATATTGCATCTCATATCTATGTTTCATGATGAGATATAATATACATTGCGAAGTGTTATGCATTCCTCGTCTACGATTCAAATGAATGTAAATGCGACACTTCCTTGCTAGGAAATAGCGTTTGCAGATGTTTACCTATCAAAGCAATAGAGTTCTAATGCTTCTTAAAACGCGATATCGCATCTCATTTCTATGTTTCATGGTAAGATATAATATGATTTGCGAAGTGTTATGTATTCCTTGTCTGCACTTCAAATGAATGTAAATGAGACACTTCCTTGCAAGGAAATAGCGTTTGCAGAGGTCTACGTATCGTAGCAATAGAGTTCTCATGATTCTTCAAACGCAATATCGCATCTCATTTCTATGTTTCATGGTAAGATATAATATGATTTGCGAAGTGTTATGCATTCCTCGTCTACGATTCAAATGAATGTAAATGCGACACTTCCTTGCAAGGATATACTGTTTGCAGATGTCTACGTATCGTAGCAATAGAGTTCATATGATTCTTAAAACGCGATATCGCATCCCATTTCTATGTTTCATGGTAAGATATAACATGATTTGCGAAGTGTTATGTATTCCTCGTCAACACTTCAAATGAATGTGAATGCGATACTTCCTCGCTAGGAAATAGCGTTTGCAGATGTCTACGTATCGTAGCAATAGCTTTCTAATGCTTCTTAAAACGCAATATCGCATCTCATTTCTACGTTTCATGATAAGATATAATATGATTTGCGATGTGTTATGTATTCCTCGTCTACACTTCAAATGAATGTGAATGCGACACTTCCTCGCTAGGAAATAGCGTTTGCAGATGACTACGTATCGTAGCAATAGATTTCTAATGCTTCTTAAAACGCGATATCGCATCTCATTTCTATATTTCATGGTAAGATATAATATGATTTGCGAAGTGTCATGTATTCCTCGTCTACACTTCAAATGAATGTGAATGCGACACTTCCTCGCTAGGAAATAGCGTTTGCAGATGTCTACGCATCGTAGCAATAGAGTTCATATGATTCTTAAAACGCGATATCGCATCTCATTCCTATGTATCATGGTAAGATATAATATGATTTGCGAAGTGTCATGTATTCCTCGTCTACACTTCAAATGAATGTAAATGCGACACTTCCTTGCTAGGAAATAGCGTCCGCAGATGTCTAGGTATCGTAGCAATAGAGTTCATATGATTCTTAAAACGCGATATCGCATCTCATTTCTATGTTTCATGGTAAGATATAATACGATTTGCGAAGTGTTATGTATTCCTCGTCTACACTTCAAATGAATGTAAATGCGACACTTCCCTGCTAGGAGATAGCGTCTGCAGATGTCTAGGTATCGTAGCAATAGGGTTCTAATGTTTCTTAAAACGCGATATCGCATCTCATTTCTATGTTTCATGGTAAGATGTAATATGATTTGCAAAGTGTTATGTATTCCTCGTCTACACTTCAAATGAATGTAAATGCGACACTTCCTTGCTAGGAAATAGCGTCTGCAGATGTCTAGGTATCGTAGCAATAGAGTTCTAATGCTTCTTGAAACGCGATATCGCATCACATTTCTATGTTTCATGGTAAGATGTAATGTGATTTGCGAAGTGTTATGTATTCCTCGTCTACACTTCAAATGAATGTAAATGCGACACCTCCTTTCAAGGAAGTAGCGATTGCAGATGTCTACGTATCGAAGCAATAGAGTTCAAATGCTTCTTATAACGAGATATTGCATCTCATATCTATGTTTCATGATATGATATAATATACATTGCGAAGTGTTATGCATTCCTCGTCTACGATTCAAATGAATGTAAATGCGACACTTCCTTGCAAGGAAATAGCGTTTGCAGATGTCTACGTATCGTAGCAATAGAGTTCATGTGATCCTTAAAACGCGATATCGCATCTCATTTCTATGTTTCATGGTAAGATATAATATGATTTGCGAAGTGTCATGTATTCCTCGTCTACACTTCAAATGAATGTAAATGCGACACTTCCTTGCAAGGAAGTAGCGATTGCAGATGTTTACGTATCGAAGCAATAGAGTTCAAATGCTTCTTAAAACGAGATATTGCATCTCATATCTATGTTTCATGATAAGATATAATATACATTGCGAAGTTTTATGCATTCCTCGTCTACGATTCAAATGAATGTAAATGCGACACTTCCTTGCAAGGAAATAGCGTTTGCAGATGTCTACGTATCGTAGCAATAGAGTTCTAATGCTTCTTATAACGCGATATCGCATCTCATTTCTATGTTTCATGGTAAGATGTAATATGATTTGCGAAGTGTTATGTATTCCTCCTCTACACTTCAAATGAATGTAAATGCGACACTTCCTTGCAAGGAAGTAGCGATTGCAGATGTCTACGTATCGAAGCAATAGAGTTCTTATGATTCTTAAAACGCGATATCGCATCTCATTTCTATGTTTCATGGTAAGATATAATATGGTTTGCGAAGTGTCATGTATTTCTCGTCTACACTTCAAATGAATGTGAATGCGACACTTCCTCGCTAGGAAAGAGCGTTTGCAGATGTCTACGTATCGTAGCAATAGAGTTCATATGATACTTAAAACGCGATATCGCATCTCATTTCTATGTTTCATGGTAAGATATAACATGATTTGCGAAGTGTTATGTATTCCTCGTCTACACTTCAAATGAATGTGAATGCGATACTTCCTCACTAGAAAATAGCGTTTGCAGATGTCTACGTATCGTAGCAATAGCTTTCTAATGCTCCTTAAAACGCGATATCGCATCTCATTTCTATGTTTCATGGTAAGATATAATATGATTTGCGAAGTGTCATGTATTCCTCGTCTACACTTCAAATGAATGTAAATGCGACACTTCCTTGCTAGGAAATAGCGTCTGCAGATGTATAGGTATCGTAGCAATAGAGTTCATATGATTGTTAAAACGCGATATCGCATCTCATTTCTATGTTTCATGGTAAGATATAATACGATTTGCGAAGTGTCATGTATTCCTCGTCTACACTTCAAATGAATGTAAATGCGACACTTCCTTGCTAGGAAATAGCGCCTGCAGATGTCTAGGTATCGTAGCAATAGAGTTCTAATGCTTCTTAAAACGCGATATCGCATCTCATTTCTATGTTTCATGGTAAGATGTAATATGATTTGCGAAGTGTTATGTATTCCTCGTCTACACTTCAAATGAATGTAAATGCGACACTTCCTTGCCAGGAAATAGCGTTTGCAAATGTCTACGTATCGAAGCAATAGAGTTCTTATGATTCTTAAAACGCGATATCGCATCTCATTTCTATGTTTCATGGTAAGATATAATATGGTTTGCGAAGTGTCATGTATTCCTCGTCTACACTTCAATTGAATGTGAATGCGACACTTCCTCGCTAGGAAATAGCGTCTGCAGATGTCTACGTATCGTAGCAATAGATTTCATATGATTCTTAAAAGGCGATATCGAATCTCATTTCTATGTTTCATGGTAAGATATAACATGATTTGCGAAGTGTTATGTATTCCTCGTCTACACTTCAAATGAATGTGAATGCGATACTTCCTCGCTAGGAAATAGCGTCTGCAGATGTCTACGTATCGTAGCAATAGCTTTCTAATGCTTCTTAAGACGCGATATCGCATCTCATTTCTACGTTTCATGGTAAGATATAATATGATTTGCGAAGTGTGATGTATTCCTCGTCAACACTTCAAATGAATGTAAATGCGACACTTCCTTGCTAGGAAATAGCGTCTGCAGATGTCTAGGTATCGTAGCAATAGAGTTCTAATGCTTCTTGAAACGCGATAACGCATCTCATTTCTATGTTTCATGGTAAGATGTAATATGATTTGCTAAGTGTTATGTATTCCTCGTCTACACTTCAAATGAATGTAAATGCGACACTTCCTTGCAAGGAAGTAGCGATTGCAGATGTTTACGTATCGAAGCAATGGAGTTCAAATGCTTCTTAAAACGAGATATTGCATCTCATATCTATGTTTCATGATGAGATATAATATACATTGCGAAGTGTTATGCATTCCTAGTCTACGATTCAAATGAATGTAAATGCGACACTTCCTTGCTAGGAAATAGCGTTTGCAGATGTTTACCTATCAAAGCAATAGAGTTCTAATGCTTCTTAAAACGCAATATCGCATCTCATTTCTACGTTTCATGATAAGATATAATATGATTTGCGATGTGTTATGTATTCCTCGTCTACACTTCAAATGAATGTGAATGCGACACTTCCTCGCTAGGAAATAGCGTTTGCAGATGTCTACGTATCGTAGCAATAGATTTATAATGCTTCTTAAAACGCGATATCGCATCCCATTTCTATATTTCATGGTAAGATATAATATGATTTGCGAAGTGTTATGCATTCCTCGTCTACGATTCAAATGAATGTAAATGCGACACTTCCTTGCAAGGAAATAGCGTTTGCAGATGTCTATGTATCGTAGCAATAGGGTTCTTATGATTCTTAAAACGCGATATCGCATCTCATTTCTATGTTTCATGGTAAGATGTAATATGATTTGCGAAGTGTTATGTATTCCTCGTCTACACTTCAAATGAATGTAAATGCGACACTTCCTTGCTAGGAAATAGCGTCTGCAGATGTCTAGGTATCGTAGCAATAGAGTTCTAATGCTTCTTGAAACGCGATATCGCATCTCATTTCTATGTTTCATGGTAAGATGTAATGTGATTTGCGAAGTGTTATGTATTCCTCGTCTACACTTCAAATGAATGTAAATGCGACAATTCCTTTCAAGGAAGTAGCGATTGCAGATGTCTACGTATCGAAGCAATAGAGTTCAAATGCTTCTTAAAACGAGATATTGCATCTCATATCTATGTTTCATGATAAGATATAATATACATTGCGAAGTGTCATGTATTCCTCGTTTACACTTCAAATGAATGTGAATGCGACACTTCCTCGCTAGGAAATAGCGTTTGCAGATGTCTACGTATCGTAGCAATAGAGTTCATATGATCCTTAAAACGCGATATCGCATCTCATTCCTATGTTTCATGGTAAGATATAATATGATTTGCGAAGTGTCATGTATTCCTCGTCTACACTTCAAATGAATGTAAATGCGACACTTCCTTGCTAGGAAATAGCGTCTGCAGATGTCTAGGTATCGTAGCAATAGAGTTCATGTGATTCTTAAAACGCGATATCGCATCTCATTTCTATGTTTCATGGTAAGATATAATACGATTTGCGAAGTGTCATGTATTCCTCGTCTACACTTCAAATGAATGTAAATGCGACACTTCCTTTCAAGGAAGTAGCGATTGCAGATGTCTACGTATCGAAGCAATAGAGTTCAAATGCTTCTTAAAACGAGATATTGCATCTCATATCTATGTTTCATGATAAGATATAATATACATTGCGAAGTGTTATGCATTCCTCGTCTACGATTCAAATGAATGTAAATGCGACACTTCCTTGCAAGGAAATAGCGTTTGCAGATGTCTACGTATCGTAGCATTAGAGTTCATGTGATTCTTAAAACGCGATATCGCATCTCATTTCTATGTTTCATGGTAAGATATAATATGATTTGCGAAGTGTCATGTATTCCTCGTCTACACTTCAAATGAATGTGAATGCGACACTTCCTCGCTAGGAAATAGCGTTTGCAGATGTCTACGTATCGTAGCAATAGAGTTCATATGATCCTTAAAACGCGATATCGCATCTCATTCCTATGTTTCATGGTAAGATATAATATGATTTGCGAAGTGTCATGTATTCCTCGTCTACACTTCAAATGAATGTAAATGCGACACTTCCTTGCTAGGAAATAGCGTCTGCAAATGTCTAGGTATCGTAGCAATAGAGTTCATGTGATTCTTAAAACGCGATATCGCATCTCATTTCTATGTTTCATGGTAAGATATAATACGATTTGCGAAGTGTCATGTATTCCTCGTCTACACTTAAAATGAATGTAAATGCGACACTTCCCTGCTAGGAAATAGCGTCTGCATATGTCTAGGTATCGTAGGAATAGAGTTCTAATGCTTCTTAAAACGCGATATCGCATCTCATTTCTATGTTTCATGGTAAGATGTAATATGGTTTGCGAAGTGTTATGTATTCCTCGTCTACACCTCAAATGAATGTAAATGCGACACTTCCTTGCTAGGAAATAGCGTCTGCAGATGTCTAGGTATCGTAGCAATAGTGTTCTAATGCTTCTTGAAACGCGATATCGCATCTCATTTCTACGTTTCATGGTAAGATGTAATATGATTTGCGAAGTGTTATGTATTCATCGTCTACACTTCAAATGAATCTAAATGCGACACTTCCTTGCAAGGAAGTAGCGATTGCAGATGTCTACGTATCGAAGCAATAGAGTTCAGATGCTTCTTAAAACGAGATATTGCATCTCATATCTGTGTTTCATGATAAGAAATAATATACATTGCGAAGTGTCATGTATTCCTCGTCTACACTTCAAATGAATGTAAATGCGACACTTCCTTGCTAGGAAATAGCGTCTGCAGATGTCTAGGTATCGTAGCAATAGTGTTCTAATGCTTCTTAAAACGCGATATCGCACTTCATTTCTATGTTTCATGGTAAGATATAATATGATTTGCGAAGTGTCATGTATTCCTCGTCTACACTTCAAATGAATGTAAATGCGACACTTCCTCGCTAGGAAATAGCGTTTGCAGATGTCTACGTATCGTAGCAATAGATTTCTAATGCTTCTTAAAAAGCGATATCGCATCTCATTTCTATAGTTCATGGTAAGATATAATATGATTTGCGAAGTGTCATGTATTCCTCGTCTACACTTCAAATGAATGTAAATGCAACACTTCCTTGCAAGGAAATAGCGTTTGCAGATGTTTACCTATCAAAGCAATAGAGTTCTAATGCTTCTTAAAACGCGATATCGCATCTCATTTCTATGTTTCATGGTAAGATATAATATGATTTGCGAAGTGTTATGTATTCCTTGTCTGCACTTCAAATGAATGTAAATGAGACACTTCCTTGCAAGGAAATAGCGTTTGCAGATGTCTGCGTATCGTAGCAATAGAGTTCATATGATTCTTAAAACGCGATATCGCATCTCAATTCTATGTTTCATGGTAAGATATAACATGATTTGCGAAGTGTTATGTATTCCTCGTCTACACTTCAAATGAATGTGAATGCGATACTTCCTCGCTTGGAAATAGCGTTTGCAGATGTCTACGTATCGTAGCAATAGCTTTCTAATGCTTCTTAAAACGCGATATCGCATCTCATTTCTATGTTTCATGGTAAGATATAATATGATTTGCGAAGTGTCATGTATTCCTCGTCTACACTTCAAATGAATGTAAATGCGACACTTCCTTGCTAGGAAATAGCGTCTGCAAATGTCTAGGTATCGTAGCAATAGAGTTCATATGATTCTTAAAACGCGATATCGCATCTCATTTCTATGTTTCATGGTAAGATATAATACGATTTGCGAAGTGTCATGTATTCCTCGTCTACACTTCAAATGAATGTAAATGCGACACTTCCTTGCTAGGAAATAGCGTCTGCAGATGTCTAGGTATCGTAGCAATAGTGTTCTAATGCTTCTTAAAACGCGATATCGCACCTCATTACTATGTTTCATGGTAAGATATAATATGATTTGCGAAGTGTCATGTACTCCTCGTCTACACTTCAAATGAATGTAAATGCGACACTTCCTCGCTAGGAAATAGCGTTTGCAGATGTCTACGTATCGTAGCAATAGATTTCTAATGCTTCTTAAAACGCGATATCGCATCTCATATCTATGTTTCATGATAAGATATAATATACATTGCGAAGTGTCATGTATTCCTCGTCTACACTTCAAATGAATGTAAATGCAACACTTCCTTGCAAGGAAATAGCGTTTGCAGATGTTCACCTATCAAAGCAATAGAGTTCTAATGCTTCTTAAAACGCGATATCGCATCTCATTTCTATGTTTCATGGTAAGATATAATATGATTTGCGAAGTGTCATGTATTCCTCGTCTACACTTCAAATGAATGTAAATGCGACACTTCCTTGAAAGGAAATAGCGATTGCAGATGTCTACGTATCGAAGCAATATAGTTCAAATGCTTCTTAAAACGAGATATTGCATCTCATATCTATGTTTCATGATAAGATATAATATACATTGCGAAGTGTTATGCATTCATCATCTACGATTCAAATGAATGTAAATGCGACACTTCCTTGCAAGGAAATAGCGTTTGCAGATGTCTACGTATCGTAGCAATAGAGTTCATATGATTCTTAAAACGCGATATCGCATCTAGTTTCTATGTTTCATGGTAAGATATAATATGATTTACGAAGTGTCATGTATTCCTCGTCAACACTTCAAATGAATGTAAATGCGACACTTCCTCGCTAGGAAATAGCGTTTGCAGATGTCTACGTATCGTAGCAATAGATTTCTAATGCTTCTTAAAAAGCGATATCGCATCTCATTTCTATAGTTCATGGTAAGATATAATATGATTTGCGAAGTGTCATGTATTCCTCGTCTACACTTCAAATGAATGTAAATGCAACACTTCCTTGCAAGGAAATAGCGTTTGCAGATGTTTACCTATCAAAGCAATAGAGTTCTAATGCTTCTTAAAACGCGATATCGCATCTCATTTCTATGTTTCATGGTAAGATATAATATGATTTGCGAAGTGTTATGTATTCCTTGTCTGCACTTCAAATGAATGTAAATGAGACACTTCCTTGCAAGGAAATAGCGTTTGCAGATGTCTGCGTATCGTAGCAATAGAGTTCATATGATTCTTAAAACGCGATATCGCATCTCAATTCTATGTTTCATGGTAAGATATAACATGATTTGCGAAGTGTTATGTATTCCTCGTCTACACTTCAAATGAATGTGAATGCTATACTTCCTCGCTTGGAAATAGCGTTTGCAGATGTCTACGTATCGTAGCAATAGCTTTCTAATGCTTCTTAAAACGCGATATCGCATCTCATTTCTATGTTTCATGGTAAGATATAATATGATTTGCGAAGTGTCATGTATTCCTCGTCTACACTTCAAATGAATGTAAATGCGACACTTCCTTGCTAGGAAATAGCGTCTGCAAATGTCTAGGTATCGTAGCAATAGAGTTCATATGATTCTTAAAACGCGATATCGCATCTCATTTCTATGTTTCATGGTAAGATATAATACGATTTGCGAAGTGTCATGTATTCCTCGTCTACACTTCAAATGAATGTAAATGCGACACTTCCTTGCTAGGAAATAGCGTCTGCAGATGTCTAGGTATCGTAGCAATAGTGTTCTAATGCTTCTTAAAACGCGATATCGCACCTCATTACTATGTTTCATGGTAAGATATAATATGATTTGCGAAGTGTCATGTACTCCTCGTCTACACTTCAAATGAATGTAAATGCGACACTTCCTCGCTAGGAAATAGCGTTTGCAGATGTCTACGTATCGTAGCAATAGATTTCTAATGCTTCTTAAAACGCGATATCGCATCTCATTTCTATGTTTCATGGTAAGATATAATATGATTTGCGAAGTGTTATGTATTCCTTGTCTGCACGTCAAATGAATGTAAATGAGACACTTCCTTGCAAGGAAATAGCGTTTGCAGATGTCTGCGTATCGTAGCAATAGAGTTCATATGATTCTTAAAACGCGATATCGCATCTCAATTCTATGTTTCATGGTAAGATATAACATGATTTGCGAAGTGTTATGTATTCCTCGTCTACACTTCAAATGAATGTGAATGCGATACTTCCTCGCTAGGAAATAGCGTCTGCAGATGTCTAGGTATCGTAGCAATAGTGTTCTAATGCTTCTTAAAACGAGATATCGCACCTCATTTCTATGTTTCATGGTAAGATATAATATGATTTGCGAAGTGTCATGTACTCCTCGTCTACACTTCAAATGAATGTAAATGCGACACTTCCTCGCTAGGAAATAGCGTTTGCAGATGTCTACGTATCGTAGCATTAGATTTCTAATGCTTCTTAAAACGCGATATCGCATCTCATTTCTATGTTTCATGGTAAGATATAATATGATTTGCGAAGTGTCATGTATTCCTCGTCTACACTTCAAATGAATGTAAATGCAACACTTCCTTGCAAGGAAATAGCGTTTGCAGATGTTTACCTATCAAAGCAATAGAGTTCTAATGCTTCTTAAAACGCGATATCGCATCTCATTTCTATGTTTCATGGTAAGATATAATATGATTTGCGAAGTGTCATGTACTCCTCGTCTACACTTCAAATGAATGTAAATGCGACACTTCCTCGCTAGGAAATAGCGTTTGCAGATGTCTACGTATCGTAGCAATAGATTTCTAATGCTTCTTAAAACGCGATATCGCATCTCATTTCTATGTTTCATGGTAAGATATAATATGATTTGCGAAGTGTCATGTATTCCTCGTCTACACTTCAAATGAATGTAAATGCAACACTTCCTTGCAAGGAAATAGCGTTTGCAGATGTTTACCTATCAAAGCAATAGAGTTCTAATGCTTCTTAAAACGCGATATCGCATCTCATATCTATGTTTCATGATAAGATATAATATACATTGCGAAGTGTCATGTATTCCTCGTCTACACTTCAAATGAATGTAAATGCAACACTTCCTTGCAAGGAAATAGCGTTTGCAGATGTTCACCTATCAAAGCAATAGAGTTCTAATGCTTCTTAAAACGCGATATCGCATCTCATTTCTATGTTTCATGGTAAGATATAATATGATTTGCGAAGTGTCATGTATTCCTCGTCTACACTTCAAATGAATGTAAATGCGACACTTCCTTGAAAGGAAATAGCGATTGCAGATGTCTACGTATCGAAGCAATATAGTTCAAATGCTTCTTAAAACGAGATATTGCATCTCATATCTATGTTTCATGATAAGATATAATATACATTGCGAAGTGTTATGCATTCATCATCTACGATTCAAATGAATGTAAATGCGACACTTCCTTGCAAGGAAATAGCGTTTGCAGATGTCTACGTATCGTAGCAATAGAGTTCATATGATTCTTAAAACGCGATATCGCATCTAGTTTCTATGTTTCATGGTAAGATATAATATGATTTACGAAGTGTCATGTATTCCTCGTCTACACTTCAAATGAATGTGAATGCGACACTTCCTCGCTAGGAAATAGCATTTGCAGATGTCTACGTATCGTAGCAATAGAGTTTAGATGATTCTTAAAACGCGATATCGCATCTCATTTCTATGTTTCATGGTAAGATATAACATGATTTGCGAAGTGTTATGTATTCCTCGTATACACTTCAAATGAATGTGAATGCGATACTTCCTCGCTTGGAAATAGCGTTTGCAGATGTCTACGTATCGTAGCAATAGCTTTCTAATGCTTCTTAAAACGCGATATCGCATCTCATTTCTATGTTTCACGGTAAGATATAATATGATTTGCGAAGTGTCATGTATTCCTCGTCCACACTTCAAATGAATGTAAATGCGACACTTCCTTGCTAGGAAATAGCGTCTGCAGATGTCTAGGTATCGTAGCAATAGAGTTCTAATGCTTCTTAAAACGCGATATCGCATCTCATTTCTATGTTTCATGGTAAGATGTAATATGATTTGCGAAGTGTTATGTATTCCTCGTCTACACTTCAAATGAATGTAAATATGACACTTCCTTGCAAGGAAGTAGCGATTGCAGATGTCTACGTATCGAAGCAGTAGAGTTCAAATGCTTCTTAAAACGAAATATTGCATCTCATATCTATGTTTCATGATAAGATATAATATACATTGCGAAGTGTTATGCATTCCTCGTCTACGATTCAAATGAATGTAAATGCGACACTTCCTTGCAAGGAAATAGCGTTTGCAGATGTCTACGTATCGTAGCAATAGAGTTATTATGATTCTTAAAACGCGATATCGCATCTCATTTCTATGTTTCATGGTAAGATATAATACGATTTGCGAAGTGTCATGTATTCCTCGTCTACACTTCAAATGAATGTAAATGCGACACTTCCTCGCTAGGAAATAGCGTCTGCAAATGTCTAGGTATCGTAGCAATAGAGTTCATATGATTCTTAAAACGCGATATCGCATCTCATTTCTATGTTTCATGGTAAGATATAATACGATTTGCGAAGTGTCATGTATTCCTCGTCTACACTTCAAATGAATGTAAATGCGACACTTCCTTGCTAGGAAATATCGTCTGCAAATGTCTAGGTATCGTAGCAATAGAGTTCATATGATTCTTAAAACGCGATATCGCATCTCATTTCTATGTTTCATGGTAAGATATAATACGATTTGCGAAGTGTCATGTATTCCTCGTCTACACTTCAAATGAATGTAAATGCGACACTTCCTTGCTAGGAAATAGCGTCTGCAGATGTCTAGGTATCGTAGCAATAGTGTTCTAATGCTTCTTAAAACGCGATATCGCACCTCATTTCTATGTTTCATGGTAAGATATAATATGATTTGCGAAGTGTCATGTACTCCTCGTCTACACTTCAAATGAATGTAAATGCGACACTTCCTCGCTAGGAAATAGCGTTTGCAGATGTCTACGTATCGTAGCAATAGATTTCTAATGCTTCTTAAAACGCGACATCGCATCTCATTTCTATGTTTCATGGTAAGATATAATATGATTTGCGAAGTGTCATGTATTCCTCGTCTACACTTCAAATGAATGTAAATGCGACACTTCCTTGCAAAGAAATAGCGTTTGCAGATGTCTACGTATCGTAGCAATAGATATGTAATGCTTCTTAAAACGCGATATCGCATCTCATATCTATGTTTCATGATAAGATATAATATACATTGCGAAGTGTCATGTATTCCTCGTCTACACTTCAAATGAATGTAAATGCAACACTTCCTTGCAAGGAAATAGCGTTTGCAGATGTTTACCTATCAAAGCAATAGAGTTCTAATGCTTCTTAAAACGCGATATCGCATCTCATTTCTATGTTTCATGGTAAGATATAATATGATTTGCGAAGTGTTATGTATTCCTTGTCTGCACTTCAAATGAATGTAAATGAGACACTTCCTTGCAAGGAAATAGCGTTTGCAGATGTCTACGTATCGTAGCAATAGAGTTCTAATGATTCTTAAAACGCGATATCGCATCTCATTTCTATGTTTCATGGTAAGATATAATATGATTTGCGAAGTGTTATGTATTCCTCGTCTACACATCAAATGAATGTAAATTCGACACTTCCTTGCTAGGAAATAGCGTCTGCAGATGTCTAGGTATCGTAGCGATAGAGTTCTTATGATTCTTAAAACGCGATATCGCATCTCATTTCTATGTTTCATGGTAAGATATAATATGATTTGCGAAGTGTTATGTATTCCTCGTCTACACATCAAATGAATGTAAATTCGACACTTCTTTGCTAGGAAATAGCGTCTGCAGATGTCTAGGTATCGTAGCGATAGAGTTCTAATGCTTCTTAAAACGAGATATTGCATCTCATATCTATGTTTCATGATAAGATATAAAATACATTGCGAAGTGTTATGCATTCCTCGAGTACGATTCAAGTGAATGTAAATGCGACACTTCCTTGCAAGGAAATTGCGTTTGCAGATGTCTACGTATCGTAGCAATAGAGTTCTTATGATTCTTAAAACGCGATATCGCATCTCATTTCTATGTTTCATGGTAAGATATAATATGATTTGCGAAGTGTCATGTATTCCTCGTCTACACTTCAAATGAATGTAAATGCGACACTTCCTTGAAAGGAAATAGCGATTGCAGATGTCTACGTATCGAAGCAATATAGTTCAAATGCTTCTTAAAACGAGATATTGCATCTCATATCTATGTTTCATGATAAGATATAATATACATTGCGAAGTGTTATGCATTCATCATCTACGATTCAAATGAATGTAAATGCGACACTTCCTTGCAAGGAAATAGCGTTTGCAGATGTCTACGTATCGTAGCAATAGAGTTCATATGATTCTTAAAACGCGATATCGCATCTAGTTTCTATGTTTCATGGTAAGATATAATATGATTTACGAAGTGTCATGTATTCCTCGTCTACACTTCAAATGAATGTGAATGCGACACTTCCTCGCTAGGAAATAGCATTTGCAGATGTCTACGTATCGTAGCAATAGAGTTTAGATGATTCTTAAAACGCGATATCGCATCTCATTTCTATGTTTCATGGTAAGATATAACATGATTTGCGAAGTGTTATGTATTCCTCGTATACACTTCAAATGAATGTGAATGCGATACTTCCTCGCTTGGAAATAGCGTTTGCAGATGTCTACGTATCGTAGCAATAGCTTTCTAATGCTTCTTAAAACGCGATATCGCATCTCATTTCTATGTTTCACGGTAAGATATAATATGATTTGCGAAGTGTCATGTATTCCTCGTCCACACTTCAAATGAATGTAAATGCGACACTTCCTTGCTAGGAAATAGCGTCTGCAGATGTCTAGGTATCGTAGCAATAGAGTTCTAATGCTTCTTAAAACGCGATATCGCATCTCATTTCTATGTTTCATGGTAAGATGTAATATGATTTGCGAAGTGTTATGTATTCCTCGTCTACACTTCAAATGAATGTAAATATGACACTTCCTTGCAAGGAAGTAGCGATTGCAGATGTCTACGTATCGAAGCAGTAGAGTTCAAATGCTTCTTAAAACGAAATATTGCATCTCATATCTATGTTTCTTGATAAGATATAATATACATTGCGAAGTGTTATGCATTCCTCGTCTACGATTCAAATGAATGTAAATGCGACACTTCCTTGCAAGGAAATAGCGTTTGCAGATGTCTACGTATCGTAGCAATAGAGTTCATATGATTCTTAAAACGCGATATCGCATCTCATTTCCATGTTTCATGGTAAGATATAATATGATTTGCGAAGTGTCATGTATTCCTCGTCTACACTTCAAGTGAATGTGAATGCGATACTTCCTCGCTACTAAATAGCGTTTGCAGATGTCTACGTATCGTAGCAATAGCTTTCTAATGCTTCTTAAAACGCGATATCGCATCTCATTTCTATGTTTCATGGTAAGATATAATATGATTTGCGAAGTGTCATGTATTCCTCGTCTACACTTCAAATGAATGTGAAGGCGACACTTCCTTGCAAGGAAATAGCGTTTGCAGATGTCTACGTATCGTAGCAATAGAGTTATTATGATTCTTAAAACGCGATATCGCATCTCATTTCTATGTTTCATGGTAAGATATAATACGATTTGCGAAGTGTCATGTATTCCTCGTCTACACTTCAAATGAATGTAAATGCGACACTTCCTCGCTAGGAAATAGCGTCTGCAAATGTCTAGGTATCGTAGCAATAGAGTTCATATGATTCTTAAAACGCGATATCGCATCTCATTTCTATGTTTCATGGTAAGATATAATACGATTTGCGAAGTGTCATGTATTCCTCGTCTACACTTCAAATGAATGTAAATGCGACACTTCCTTGCTAGGAAATATCGTCTGCAAATGTCTAGGTATCGTAGCAATAGAGTTCATATGATTCTTAAAACGCGATATCGCATCTCATTTCTATGTTTCATGGTAAGATATAATACGATTTGCGAAGTGTCATGTATTCCTCGTCTACACTTCAAATGAATGTAAATGCGACACTTCCTTGCTAGGAAATAGCGTCTGCAGATGTCTAGGTATCGTAGCAATAGTGTTCTAATGCTTCTTAAAACGCGATATCGCACCTCATTTCTATGTTTCATGGTAAGATATAATATGATTTGCGAAGTGTCATGTACTCCTCGTCTACACTTCAAATGAATGTAAATGCGACACTTCCTCGCTAGGAAATAGCGTTTGCAGATGTCTACGTATCGTAGCAATAGATTTCTAATGCTTCTTAAAACGCGACATCGCATCTCATTTCTATGTTTCATGGTAAGATATAATATGATTTGCGAAGTGTCATGTATTCCTCGTCTACACTTCAAATGAATGTAAATGCGACACTTCCTTGCAAAGAAATAGCGTTTGCAGATGTCTACGTATCGTAGCAATAGATATGTAATGCTTCTTAAAACGCGATATCGCATCTCATATCTATGTTTCATGATAAGATATAATATACATTGCGAAGTGTCATGTATTCCTCGTCTACACTTCAAATGAATGTAAATGCAACACTTCCTTGCAAGGAAATAGCGTTTGCAGATGTTTACCTATCAAAGCAATAGAGTTCTAATGCTTCTTAAAACGCGATATCGCATCTCATTTCTATGTTTCATGGTAAGATATAATATGATTTGCGAAGTGTTATGTATTCCTTGTCTGCACTTCAAATGAATGTAAATGAGACACTTCCTTGCAAGGAAATAGCGTTTGCAGATGTCTACGTATCGTAGCAATAGAGTTCTAATGATTCTTAAAACGCGATATCGCATCTCATTTCTATGTTTCATGGTAAGATATAATATGATTTGCGAAGTGTTATGTATTCCTCGTCTACACATCAAATGAATGTAAATTCGACACTTCCTTGCTAGGAAATAGCGTCTGCAGATGTCTAGGTATCGTAGCGATAGAGTTCTTATGATTCTTAAAACGCGATATCGCATCTCATTTCTATGTTTCATGGTAAGATATAATATGATTTGCGAAGTGTTATGTATTCCTCGTCTACACATCAAATGAATGTAAATTCGACACTTCTTTGCTAGGAAATAGCGTCTGCAGATGTCTAGGTATCGTAGCGATAGAGTTCTAATGCTTCTTAAAACGCGATATCGCATCTCATTTCTATGTTTCATGGTAAGATGTAATATGATTTGCGAAGTGTTATGCATTCCTCGTCTACGATTCAAATGAATGTAAATGCGACACTTCCTTGCAAGGAAGTAGCGATTGCAGATATCTACGTATCGAAGCAATAGAGTTCAAATGCTTCTTAAAACGAGATATTGCATCTCATATCTATGTTTCATGATAAGATATAAAATACATTGCGAAGTGTTATGCATTCCTCGAGTACGATTCAAGTGAATGTAAATGCGACACTTCCTTGCAAGGAAATTGCGTTTGCAGATGTCTACGTATCGTAGCAATAGAGTTCTTATGATTCTTAAAACGCGATATCACATCTCATTTCTATGTTTCATGGTAAGATATAATATGATTTGCGAAGTGTCATGTATTCCTCGTCTACACTTCAAATGAATGTAAATGCGACACTTCCTTGAAAGGAAATAGCGATTGCAGATGTCTACGTATCGAAGCAATATAGTTCAAATGCTTCTTAAAACGAGATATTGCATCTCATATATATGTTTCATGATAAGATATAATATACATTGCGAAGTGTTATGCATTCCTCGTCTACGATTCAAATGAATGTAAATGCGACACTTCCTTGCAAGGAAATAGCGTTTGCAGATGTCTACGTATCGTAGCAATAGTGTTCATATGATTCTTAAAACGCGATATCGCATCTCGTTTCTATGTTTCATGGTAAGATATAATATGATTTACGAAGTGTCATGTATTCCTCGTCTACACTTCAAATGAATGTGAATGCGACACTTCCTCGCTAGGAAATAGCATTTGCAGATGTCTACGTATCGTAGCAATAGAGTTTAGATGATTCTTAAAACGCGATATCGCATCTCATTTCTATGTTTCATGGTAAGATATAACATGATTTGCGAAGTGTTATGTATTCCTCGTATACACTCCAAATGAATGTGAATGCGATACTTCCTCGCTTGGAAATAGCGTTTGCAGATGTCTACGTATCGTAGCAATAGCTTTCTAATGCTTCTTAAAACGCAATATCGCATCTCATTTCTATGTTTCATGGTAAGATATAATATGATTTCCGAAGTGTCATGCATTCCTCGTCTACACTTCAAATGAATGTAAATCCGACACTTCCTTGCTAGGAAATAGCGTCTGCAGATGTCTAGGTATCGTAGCAACAGAGTTCAAATGCTTCTTAAAACCAGATATTGCATCTCATATCTATGTTTCATGATAAGATATAATATACTTTGCGAAGTGTTATGCATTCCTCGACTACGATTCAAGTGAATGTAAATGCGACACTTCCTTGCAAGGAAATAGCGTTTGCAGATGTCTACGTATCGTAGCAATAGAGTTCTTATGATTCTTAAAACGTGATATCGCATCTCATTTCTATGTTTCATGGTAAGATATAATATGATTTGAGAAGTGTCATGTATTCCTCGTCTACACTTCAAGTGAATGTGAATGCGATACTTCCTCGCTACTAAATAGCGTTTGCAGATGTCTACGTATCATAGCAATAGCTTTCTAATGCTGCTTAAAACGCGATATCGCATCTCATTTCTATGTTTCATGGTAAGATGTAATATGATCTGCGAAGTGTTATGTATTCCTCGTCTACATTTCAAATGAATGTAAATGCGACACTTCCTTGCAAGGAAATAGCGTTTGCAGATGTCTACGTATCGTAGCAATAGATTTCTTATGATTCTTAAAACGTGATATCGCACCTCATTTCTATGTTTCATGGTAAGATGTAATATGATTTGCGAAGTGTCATGTATTCCTCGTCTACACTTCAAGTGAATGTGAATGCGATACTTCCTCGCTACTAAATAGCGTTTGCAGATGTCTACGTATCATAGCAATAGCTTTCTAATGCTGCTTAAAACGCGATATCGCATCTCATTTCTATGTTTCATGGTAAGATGTAATATGATCTGCGAAGTGTTATGCATTCCTCGACTACGATTCAAGTGAATGTAATATCGTAGCAATAGAGTTCAGATGATTCTTAAATCGCGATATCGCATCTCATTTCTGTGTTTCATGGTAAGATGTAATATGATTTGCGAAGTGTTATGTATTCCTCGTCTACACTTCAAATGAATGTAAATGCGACACTTCCTTGAAAGGAGGTAGCGATTGCAGATGTCTACGTATCGAAGCAATAGAATTCAAATGCTTCTTAGAACGAGATATTGCATCTCATATCTATGTTTCATGATAAGATATAATATACATTGCGAAGTGTTATGTATTCCTCGACTACGATTCAAGTGAATGTAAATGCGACACTTCCTTGCAAGGAAATAGCGTTTGCAGATGTCTACGTATCGTAGCAATAGAGTTCTTATGATACTTAAAACGTGATATCGCATCTCATTTCTATGTTTCATGGTAAGATATAATATGATTTGCGAAGTGACATGTATTCCTCGTCTACACTTCAAATGAATGTGAATGCGACACTTCCTCGCTAGGAAATAGCGTTTGCAGATGTCTACGTATCGTAGCAATAGAGTTCATATGATTCCTAGAACGCGATATCGCATCTCATTTCTATGTTTCATGGTAAGATATAACATGATTTGCGAAGTGTTATGTATTCCTCGTCTACACTTCAAATGAATGTGAATGCGATACTTCCTCGCTACTAAATAGCGTTTGCAGATGTCTACGTATCGTAGCAATAGCTTTCTAATGTTTCTTAATACGCGATATAGCATCTCATTTCTATGTTTCATGGTAAGATGTAACATGATTTGCGAAGTGGTATGTATTCCTCGTCTACACTTCAGAGGAATGTGAATGCGACACTTCCTCGCTAGGAAGTAGCGTTTGCAGATGTCTACGGATCGTAGCATTAGATTTCTAATGCTTCTTAAAACGCGATATCGCATCTCATTTCTATGTTTCATGGTAAGATATAATATGATTTGCGAAGTGTCATGTATTCCTCGTCTACACTTCAAGTGAATGTGAATGCGACACTTCCTCGCTAGGAAATAGCGTTTGCAGATGTCTACGTATCGTAGCAATAGAGTTCAGATGATTCTTAAAACGCGATATCGCATCTCATTTCTATGTTTCATGGTAAGATATAACATGATTTCCGAAGTGTTATGTATTCCTCGTCTACACTTCAAATGAATGTGAATGCGACACTTCCTTGCTAGGAAATAGCGTCTGCAGATGTCTAGGTATCGTAGCAATAGAGTTCTAATGCTTCTTAAAACGCGATATCGCATCTCATTTCTATGTTTCATGGTAAGATGTAATATGATTTGCGAAGTGTCATGTATTTCTCGTCTACACTTCAAATGAATGTAAATGCGACACTTCCTTGCTAGGAAATAGCGTCTGCAGATTTCTAGGTATCGTAGCAATAGAGTTCTAATGCTTCTTAAAACGAGATATTGCATCTCATATCTATGTTGCATGATAAGATATAATATACATTGCGAAGTGTTATGCATTCCTCGTCTACGATTCAAATGAATGTAAATGCGACACTTCCTTGCAAGGAAATATGGTTTGCAGATGTCTACGTGTCGTAGCAATAGAGTTCTTATGATTCTTAAAACGCGATATCGCATCTCATTTCTATGTTTCATGGTATGATATAATATCATTTGCGAAGTGTCATGTATTCCTCGTCTACACTTCAAATGAATGTGAATGCGGCACTTCCTCGCTAGGAAATAGCGTTTGCAGATGTCTACGTATCATAGCAATAGAGTTCATATGATTCTTAAAACGCGATATCGCATCTCATTTCTATGTTTCATGGTAAGATATAATATGATTTGCGAAGTGTCATGTATTCCTCGTCTACACTTCAAATGAATGTAAATGCGACACTTCCTTGCTAGGAAATAGCGTCTGCAGATGTCTAGGTATCGTAGCAATAGAGTTCTAATACTTCTTAAAACGCGATATCGCATCTCATTTCTATGTTTCATGGTAAGATGTAATATGATTTGCGAAGAGTTATGTATTCCTTGTCTACGCTTCAAATGAATGTAAATGCGACACTTAATTGCAAGGAAGTAGCGATTGCAGATGTCTACGTATCGAAGCAATAGAGTTCAAATGCTTCTTAAAACGAGATATTGCATCTCATATCTATGTTTCATGATAAGATATAATATAGATTGCGAAGTGTTATGCATTCCTCGTCTACGATTCAAATGAATGTAAATGCGACACTTCCTTGCAAGGAAATAGCGTTTGCAGATGTCTACGATTCGTAGCAATAGAGTTCTTATGATTCTTATAACGCGATATCGCATCTCATTTCTATGTTTCATGGTAAGATATAATATGATTTGCGAAGTGTCATGTATTCCTCGTCTACACTTCAAATGAATGTAAATGCGACACTTCCTTGGAAGGAAATAGCGTTTGCAGATGTCTACGTATCGTAGCAATAGCTTTCTAATGCTTCTTAAAACGCGATATCGCATCTCATTTCTATGTTTCATGGTAAGATGTAATATGATTTGCGAAGTGTTATGTATGCCTCGTCTACACTTCAAATGAATGTGAATGCGACACTTCCTCGCTAGGAAATAGCGTTTGCAGATGTCTACGTATCGTAGCAATAGTGTTCATATGATTCTTAAAACGCGATATCGCATCTCGTTTCTATGTTTCATGGTAAGATATAATATGATTTACGAAGTGTCATGTATTCCTCGTCTACACTTCAAATGAATGTGAATGCGACACTTCCTCGCTAGGAAATAGCATTTGCAGATGTCTACGTATCGTAGCAATAGAGTTTAGATGATTCGTAAAAACGCGATATCGCATCTCATTTCTATGTTTCATGGTAAGATATAACATGATTTGCGAAGTGTTATGTATTCCTCGTATACACTCCAAATGAATGTGAATGCGATACTTCCTCGCTTGGAAATAGCGTTTGCAGATGTCTACGTATCGTAGCAATAGCTTTCTAATGCTTCTTAAAACGCGATATCGCATCTCATTTCTATGTTTCATGGTAAGATATAATATGATTTCCGAAGTGTCATGCATTCCTCGTCTACACTTCAAATGAATGTAAATCCGACACTTCCTTGCTAGGAAATAGCGTCTGCAGATGTCTAGGTATCGTAGCAACAGAGTTCAAATGCTTCTTAAAACCAGATATTGCATCTCATATCTATGTTTCATGATAAGATATAATATACTTTGCGAAGTGTTATGCATTCCTCGACTACGATTCAAGTGAATGTAAATGCGACACTTCCTTGCAAGGAAATAGCGTTTGCAGATGTCTACGTATCGTAGCAATAGAGTTCTTATGATTCTTAAAACGTGATATCGCATCTCATTTCTATGTTTCATGGTAAGATATAATATGATTTGCGAAGTGTCATGTATTCCTCGTCTACACTTCAAATGAATGTGAATGCGACACTTCCTCGCTAGGAAATAGCGTTTGCAGATGTCTACGTATCGTAGCAATAGAGTTCATATGATTCTTAAAACGCGATATCGCATCTCATTTCTATGTTTCATGGTAAGATATAATATGATTTGCGAAGTGTCATGTATTCCTCGTCTACACTTCAAGTGAATGTGAATGCGATACTTCCTCGCTACTAAGTAGCGTTTGCAGATGTCTACGTATCATAGCAATAGCTTTCTAATGCTGCTTAAAACGCGATATCGCATCTCATTTCTATGTTTCATGGTAAGATGTAATATGATCTGCGAAGTGTTATGTATTCCTCGTCTACATTTCAAATGAATGTAAATGCGACACTTCCTTGCAAGGAAGTAGCGATTGCAGATGTCTACGTATCGTAGCAATAGAGTTCAGATGATTCTTAAAACGCGATATCGCATCTCATTTCTATGTTTCATGGTAAGATGTAATATGATTTGCGAAGTGTTATGTATTCCTCGTCTACATTTCAAATGAATGTAAATGCGACACTTCCTTGCAAGGAAGTAGCGATTGCAGATGTCTACGTATCGAAGCAATAGAGTTCAAATGCTTCTTAAAACGAGATATTGCATCTCATATCTATGTTTCATGATAAGATATAATATACATTGCGAAGTGTTATGCATTCCTCGACTACGATTCAAGTGAATGTAAATGCGACACTTCCTTGCAAGGAAATAGCGTTTGCAGATGTCTACGTATCGTAGCAATAGAGTTCAGATGATTCTTAAAACGCGATATCGCATCTCATTTCTGTGTTTCATGGTAAGATGTAATATGATTTGCGAAGTGTTATGTATTCCTCGTCTACACTTCAAATGAATGTAAATGCGACACTTCCTTGAAAGGAGGTAGCGATTGCAGATGTCTACGTATCGAAGCAATAGAGTTCAAATGCTTCTTAGAACGAGATATTGCATCTCATATCTATGTTTCATGATAAGATATAATATACATTGCGAAGTGTTATGCATTCCTCGACTACGATTCAAGTGAATGTAAATGCGACACTTCCTTGCAAGGAAATAGCGTTTGCAGATGTCTACGTATCGTAGCAATAGAGTTCTTATGATTCTTAAAACGTGATATCGCATCTCATTTCTATGTTTCATGGTAAGATATAATATGATTTGCGAAGAGTCATGTATTCCTCGTCTACACTTCAGAGGAATGTGAATGCGACACTTCCTCGCTAGGAAGTAGCGTTTGCAGATGTCTACGTATCGTAGCATTAGATTTCTAATGCTTCTTAAAACGCGATATCGCATCTCATTTCTATGTTTCATGGTAAGATATAATATGATTTCCGAAGTGTCATGCATTCCTCGTCTACACTTCAAATGAATGTAAATCCGACACTTCCTTGCTAGGAAATAGCGTCTGCAGATGTCTAGGTATCGTAGCAACAGAGTTCAAATGCTTCTTAAAACCAGATATTGCATCTCATATCTATGTTTCATGATAAGATATAATATACTTTGCGAAGTGTTATGCATTCCTCGACTACGATTCAAGTGAATGTAAATGCGACACTTCCTTGCAAGGAAATAGCGTTTGCAGATGTCTACGTATCGTAGCAATAGAGTTCTTATGATTCTTAAAACGTGATATCGCATCTCATTTCTATGTTTCATGGTAAGATATAATATTATTTGCGAAGTGTCATGTATTCCTCGTCTACACTTCAAATGAATGTGAATGCGACACTTCCTCGCTAGGAAATAGCGTTTGCAGATGTCTACGTATCGTAGCAATAGAGTTCATATGATTCTTAAAACGCGATATCGCATCTCATTTCTATGTTTCATGGTAAGATATAATATGATTTGCGAAGTGTCATGTATTCCTCGTCTACACTTCAGGTGAATGTGAATGCGATACTTCCTCGCTACTAAATAGCGTTTGCAGATGTCTACGTATCATAGCAATAGATTTCTAATGCTGCTTAAAACGCGATATCGCATCTCATTTCTATGTTTCATGGTAAGATGTAATATGATCTGCGAAGTGTTATGTATTCCTCGTCTACATTTCAAATGAATGTAAATGCGACACTTCCTTGCAAGGAAGTAGCGATTGCAGATGTCTACGTATCGTAGCAATAGAGTTCAGATGATTCTTAAAACGCGATATCGCATCTCATTTCTATGTTTCATGGTAAGATGTAATATGATTTGCGAAGTGTTATGTATTCCTCGTCTACATTTCAAATGAATGTAAATGCGACACTTCCTTGCAAGGAAGTAGCGATTGCAGATGTCTACGTATCGAAGCAATAGAGTTCAAATGCTTCTTAAAACGCGATATCGCATCTCATTTCTATGTTTCATGGTAAGATGTAATATGATTTGCGAAGTGTCATGTATTCCTCGTCTTCACTTCAAATGAATGTAAATGCGACACTTCCTTGAAAGGAGGTAGCGATTGCAGATGTCTACGTATCGAAGCAATAGAGTTCAAATGCTTCTTAGAACGAGATATTGCATCTCATATCTATGCTTCATGATAAGATATAATATACATTGCGAAGTGTTATGCATTCCTCGACTACGATTCAAGTGAATGTAAATGCGACACTTCCTTGCAAGGAAATAGCGTTTGCAGATGTCTACGTATCGTAGCAATAGAGTTCAGATGATTCATAAAACGCGATATCGCATCTCATTTCTGTGTTTCATGGTAAGATGTAATATGATTTGCGAAGTGTTATGTATTCCTCGTCTACACTTCAAATGAATGTAAATGCGACACTTCCTTGAAAGGAGGTAGCGATTGCAGATGTCTACGTATCGAAGCAATAGAATTCAAATGCTTCTTAGAACGAGATATTGCATCTCATATCTATGTTTCATGATAAGATATAATATACATTGCGAAGTGTTATGTATTCCTCGACTACGATTCAAGTGAATGTAAATGCGACACTTCCTTGCAAGGAAATAGCGTTTGCAGATGTCTACGTATCGTAGCAATAGAGTTCTTATGATACTTAAAACGTGATATCGCATCTCATTTCTATGTTTCATGGTAAGATATAATATGATTTGCGAAGTGTCATGTATTCCTCGTCTACACTTCAAATGAATGTGAATGCGACACTTCCTCGCTAGGAAATAGCGTTTGCAGATGTCTACGTATCGTAGCAATAGAGTTCATATGATTCCTAGAACGCGATATCGCATCTCATTTCTATGTTTCATGGTAAGATATAACATGATTTGCGAAGTGTTATGTATTCCTCGTCTACACTTCAAATGAATGTGAATGCGATACTTCCTCGCTACTAAATAGCGTTTGCAGATGTCTACGTATCGTAGCAATAGCTTTCTAATGTTTCTTAATACGCGATATCGCATCTCATTTCTATGTTTCATGGTAAGATGTAATATGATTTGCGAAGTGGTATGTATTCCTCGTCTACACTTCAGAGGAATGTGAATGCGACACTTCCTCGCTAGGAAGTAGCGTTTGCAGATGTCTACGGATCGTAGCATTAGATTTCTAATGCTTCTTAAAACGCGATATCGCATCTCATTTCTATGTTTCATGGTAAGATATAATATGATTTCCGAAGTGTCATGCATTCCTCGTCTACACTTCAAATGAATGTAAATCCGACACTTCCTTGCAAGGAAATAGCGTTTGCAGATATCTACGTATCGTAGCAATAGAGTTCTTATGATTCTTAAAACGCGATATCGCATCACATTTCTATGTTTCATGGTAAGATATAATATGATTTGCGCAGTGTCATGTATTCCTCGTCTACACTTCAAATGAATGCGATACCTCCTTGCAAGGAAGTAGCGATTGCAGATGTCTACGTTTCGAAGCAATAGTGTTCAAATGCTTCTTAAAACGAGATATTGCATCTCATATCTATGTTTCATGATAAGATATAATATACATTGCGAAGTGTTATGCATTCCTCGTCTACGATTCAAATGAATGTAAATGCGACACTTCCTTGCAAGGAAATAGCGTTTGCAGATGTCTACGATTCGTAGCAATAGAGTTCTTATGATTCTTATAACGCGATATCGCATCTCATTTCTATGTTTCATGGTAAGATATAATATGATTTGCGAAGTGTCATGTATTCCTCGTCTACACTTCAAATGAATGTAAATGCGACACTTCCTTGAAAGGAAATAGCGTTTGCAGATGTCTACGTATCGTAGCAATAGCTTTCTAATGCTTCTTAAAACGCGATATCGCATCTCATTTCTATGTTTCATGGTAAGATGTAATATGATTTGCGAAGTGTTATGTATGCCTCGTCTACACTTCAAATGAATGTGAATGCGACACTTCCTCGCTAGGAAATAGCGTTTGCAGATGTCTACGTTTCGTAGCAATAGAGTTCAGATGATTCTTAAAACGCGACATCGCATCTCATTTCTATGTTTCATGGTAAGATATAACATGATTTGCGAAGTGTTATGTATTCCTCGTCTACACTTCAAATGAATGTGAATGCGACACCTCCTCGCTAGGAAATAGCGTTTGCAGATGTCTACGTATCGTAGCAATAGGGATCAAATGCTTCTTAAAACGAGATATTGCATCTCATATCTATGTTTCATGATAAGATATAATATACATTGCGAAGTGTTATACATTCCTCGTCTACACTTCAAATCAATGTGAATGCGATACTTCCTCGCTTGGAAATAGCGTTTGCAGATGTCTACGTATCGTAGCAATAGCTTTCTAATGCTTCTTAAAACGCGATATCGCATCTCATTTCTATGTTTCATGGTAAGATATAGTATGATTTGCGAAGTGTCATGTATTCCTCGTCTACACTTCAAATGAATGTAAATGCGACACTTCCTCGCTAGGAAATAGCGTTTGCAGATGTCTACGTATCGTAGCAATAGAGTTCATATGATTCTTAAAACGCGATATCGCATCCCATATCTATGTTTCATGGTAAGATATAATATGATTTGCGAAGTGTTATGTATTCCTCGTCTACACTTCAAAGGAATGTGAATGCGACACTTCCTCGCTAGGAAATAGCGTTTGCAGATGTCTACGTATCGTAGCAATAGATTTCTAATGCTTCTTAAAACGCGATATCGCATCTCATTTCTATGTTTCATGGTAAGATATAATATGATTTCCGAAGTGTCATGTATTCCTCGTCTACACTTCAAATGAATGTGAATGCGACCCTTCCTCGCTAGGAAATAGCGTTTGCAGATGTCTACGTATCGTAGCAATAGAGTTCATATGATTCTTAGAACGCGATATCGCATCTCATTTCTATGTTTCATGGTAAGATATAACATGATTTGCGAAGTGTTATGTATTCCTCGACTACACTTCAAATGAATGTGAATGCGATACTTCCTCGCTAGGAAATAGCGTTTGCAGATGTCTACGTATCGTAGCAATAGCTTTCTAATGCTTCTTAAGACGCGATATCGCATCTCATTTCTATGATTCCTGGTAAGATATAATATGATTTGCGAAGTGTCATGTATTCCTCGTCTACGATTCAAATGAATGTAAATGCGACACTTCCTTGCAAGGAAATAGCGTTTGCAGATGTCTACGTATCGTAGCAATAGAGTTCTAATGCTTCTTAAAACGCGATATCGCATCTCATTTCTATGTTTCATGGTAAGATGTAATATGATTTGCGAAGTGTCATGTATTCCTCGTCTACACTTCAAATGAATGTAAATGCGACACTTCCTTGAAAGGAGGTAGCGATTGCAGATGTCTACGTATCGAAGCAATAGAGTTCAAATGCTTCTTAGAACGAGATATTGCATCTCATATCTATGTTTCATGTTAAGATATAATATACATTGCGAAGTGTTATGCATTCCTCGACTACGATTCAAGTGAATGTAAATGCGACACTTCCTTCCAAGGAAATAGCGTTTGCAGATGTCTACGTATCGTAGCAATAGAGTTCTAATGCTTCTTTAAACGCGATATCGCATCTCATTTCTATGTTTCATGGTAAGATGTAATATGATTTGCGAAGTGTTATGTATTCCTCGTCTACACTTCAAATGAATGTAAATGCGAAACTTCCTTGCAAGGAAGTAGTGATTGCAGATGTATACGTATCGAAGCAATAGAGTTCAAATGCTTCTTAAAACGAGATATTGCATCTCATATCTATGTTTTATGATAAGATATAATATACATTGCGAAGTGTTATGCATTCCTCGTCTACGATTCAAATGAATGTAAATGCGACACTTCCTTGCTAGGAAATAGCGTCTGCAGATGTCTAGGTATCGTAGCAATAGAGTTCTAATACTTCTTAAAACGCGATATCGCATCTCATTTCTATGTTTCATGGGAAGATGTAATATGATTTGCGAAGAGTTATGTATTCCTCGTCTACGCTTCAAAGGAATGTAAATGCGACACTTCCTTGCAAGGAAGTAGCGATTGCAGATGTCTACGTATCGAAGCAATAGTGTTCAAATGCTTCTTAAAACGAGATATTGCATCTCATATCTATGTTTCATGATAAGATATAATATACATTGCGAAGTGTTATGCATTCCTCGTCTACGATTCAAATGAATGTAAATGCGACACTTCCTTGCAAGGAAATAGCGTTTGCAGATGTCTACGATTCGTAGCAATAGAGTTCTTATGATTCTTATAACGCGATATCGCATCTCATTTCTATGTTTCATGGTAAGATATAATATGATTTGCGAAGTGTCATGTATTCCTCGTCTACACTTCAAATGAATGTGAATGCGATACTTCCTCGCTTGGAAATAGCGTTTGCAGATTTCTACGTATCGTAGCAATAGCTTTCTAATGCTTCTTAAAACGCGATATCGCATCCCATTTCTATGTTTCATGGTAAGATATAATATGATTTGCGAAGTGTCACGTATTCCTCGTCTACACTTCAAATCAATGTGAATGCGATACTTCCTCGCTTGGAAATAGCGTTTGCAGATGTCTACGTATCGTAGCAATAGCTTTCTAATGCTTCTTAAAACGCGATATCGCATCTCATTTCTATGTTTCATGGTAAGATATAGTATGATTTGCGAAGTGTCATGTATTCCTCGTCTACACTTCAAATGAATGTGAATGCGGCACTTCCTCGCTAGGAAATAGCGTTTGCAGATGTCTACGTATCATAGCAATAAAGTTCATATGATTCTTAAAACGCGATATCGCATCTCATTTCTATGTTTCATGGTAAGATATAATATGATTTGCGAAGTGTCATGTATTCCTCGTCTACACTTCAAATGAATGTAAATGCGACACTTCCTTGCTAGGAAATAGCGTCTGCAGATGTCTAGGTATCGTAGCAATAGAGTTCTAATACTTCTTAAAACGCGATATCGCATCTCATTTCTATGTTTCATGGTAAGATGTAATATGATTTGCGAAGAGTTATGTATTCCTCGTCTACGCTTCAAAGGAATGTAAATGCGACACTTCCTTGCAAGGAAGTAGCGATTGCAGATGTCTACGTATCGAAGCAATAGAGTTCAAATGCTTCTTAAAACGAGATATTGCATCTCATATCTATGTTTCATGATAAGATATAATATACATTGCGAAGTGTTATGCATTCCTCGTCTACGATTCAAATGAATGTAAATGCGACACTTCCTTGCAAGGAAATAGCGTTTGCAGATGTCTACGATTCGTAGCAATTGAGTTCTTATGATTCTTATAACGCGATATCGCATCTCATTTCTATGTTTCATGGTAAGATATAATATGATTTGCGAAGTGTCATGTATTCCTCGTCTACACTTCAAATGAATGTGAATGCGATACTTCCTCGCTTGGAAATAGCGTTTGCAGATTTCTACGTATCGTAGCAATAGCTTTCTAATGCTTCTTAAAACGCGATATCGCATCCCATTTCTATGTTTCATGGTAAGATATAATATGATTTGCGAAGTGTCACGTATTCCTCGTCTACACTTCAAATCAATGTGAATGCGATACTTCCTCGCTTGGAAATAGCGTTTGCAGATGTCTACGTATCGTAGCAATAGCTTTCTAATGCTTCTTAAAACGCGATATCGCATCTCATTTCTATGTTTCATGGTAAGATATAGTATGATTTGCGAAGTGTCATGTATTCCTCGTCTACACTTCAAATGAATGTAAATGCGACACTTCCTCGCTAGGAAATAGCGTTTGCAGATGTCTACGTATCGTAGCAATAGAGTTCATATGATTCTTAAAACGCGATATCGCATCTCATATCTATGTTTCATGGTAAGATATAATATGATTTGCGAAGTGTTATGTATTCCTCGTCTACACTTCAAAGGAATGTGAATGCGACACTTCCTCGCTAGGAAATAGCGTTTGCAGATGTCTACGTATCGTAGCAATAGATTTCTAATGCTTCTTAAAACGCGATATCGCATCTCATTTCTATGTTTCATGGTAAGATATAATATGATTTCAGAAGTGTCATGTATTCCTCGTCTACACTTCAAATGAATGTAAATCCGACACTTCCTTGCTAGGAAATAGCGTCTGCAGATGTCTACGTATCGAAGCAATAGAGTTCAAATGCTTCTTAAGACGAGATATTGCATCTCATATCTATGTTTCATGATAAGATATAATATACATTGCGAAGTGTTATGCATTCCTCGTCTACGATTCAAATGAATGTAAATGCGACACTTCCTTGCAAGGAAATAGCGTTTGCAGATGTCTACGTATCGTAGCAATAGAGTTCTTATGATTCTTAAAACGCGATATCGCTTCTCATTTCTATGTTTCATGGTAAGATATAATATGATTTGCGAAGTGTCATGTATTCCTCGTCTACACTTCAAATGAATGTGAATGCGACACTTCCTCGCTAGGAAATAGCGTTTGCAGATGTCTACGTATCGTAGCAATAGAGTTCATATGATTCTTAAAACGCGATATCGCATCTCATTTCTATGTTTCATGGTAAGATATAATATGATTTGCGAAGTGTTATGTATTCCTCGTCTACACTTCAAAGGAATGTGAATGCGACACTTCCTCGCTAGGAAATAGCGTTTGCAGATGTCTACGTATCGTAGCAATTGATTTCTAATGCTTCTTAAAACGCGATATCGCATCTCATTTCTATGTTTCATGGTAAGATATAATATGATTTCCGAAGTGTCATGTATTCCTCGTCTACACTTCAAATGCATGTAAATCCGACACTTCCTTGCTAGGAAATAGCGTCTGCAGATGTCTAGGTATCGTAGCAATAGAGTTCAAACGCTTCTTAAAACTAGATATTGCATCTCATATCTATGTTTCCTGATAAGATATAATATTCATTGCGAAGTGTTATGCATTCCTCGTCTACGATTCAAATGAATGTAAATGCGACACTTCCTTGCAAGGAAATAGCGTTTGCAGATGTCTACGTATCGTAGCAATAGAGTTCTTATGATTCTTAAAACGCGATATCGCATCTCATTTCTATGTTTCATGGTAAGATATAATATGATTTGCGCAGTGTCATGTATTCCTCGTCTACACTTCAAATGAATGTGAATGCGACCCTTCCTCGCTAGGAAATAGCGTTTGCAGATGTCTACGTTTCGTAGCAATAGAGTTCATATGATTCTTAGAACGCGATATCGCATCTCATTTCTATGTTTCATGGTAAGATATAACATGATTTGCGAAGTGTTATGTATTCCTCGTCTACACTTCAAATGAATGTGAATGCGATACTTCCTCGCTAGGAAATAGCGTTTGCAGATGTCTACGTATCGTAGCAATAGCTTTCTAATGCTTCTTAAGACGCGATATCGCATCTCATTTCTATGATTCCTGGTAAGATATAATATGATTTGCGAAGTGTCATGTATTCCTCGTCTACGATTCAAATGAATGTAAATGCGACACTTCCTTGCAAGGAAATAGCGTTTGCAGATGTCTACGTATCGTAGCAATAGAGTTCTAATGCTTCTTAAAACGCGATATCGCATCTCATTTCTATGTTTCATGGTAAGATGTAATATGATTTGCGAAGTGTCATGTATTCCTCGTCTTCACTTCAAATGAATGTAAATGCGACACTTCCTTGAAAGGAGGTAGCGATTGCAGATGTCTACGTATCGAAGCAATAGAGTTCAAATGCTTCTTAGAACGAGATATTGCATCTCATATCTATGTTTCATGATAAGATATAATATACATTGCGAAGTGTTATGCATTCCTCGACTACGATTCAAGTGAATGTAAATGCGACACTTCCTTCCAAGGAAATAGCGTTTGCAGATGTCTACGTATCATAGCAATAGAGTTCTAATGCTTCTTTAAACGCGATATCGCATCTCATTTCTATGTTTCATGGTAAGATGTAATATGATTTGCGAAGTGTTATGTATTCCTCGTCTACACTTCAAATGAATGTAAATGCGAAACTTCCTTGCAAGGAAGTAGTGATTGCAGATGTCTACGTATCGAAGCAATAGAGTTCAAATGCTTCTTAAAACGAGATATTGCATCTCATATCTATGTTTTATGATAAGATATAATAGACATTGCGAAGTGTTATGCATTCCTCGTCTACGATTCAAATGAATGTAAATGCGACACTTCCTTGCTAGGAAATAGCGTCTGCAGATGTCTAGGTATCGTAGCAATAGAGTTCTAATGCTTCTTAAAACGCGATATCGCATCTCATTTCTATGTTTCATGGTAAGATGTAATATGATTTGCGAAGTGGTATGTATTCCTCGTCTACACTTCAGAGGAATGTGAATGCGACACTTCCTCGCTAGGAAGTAGCGTTTGCAGATGTCTACGGATCGTAGCATTAGATTTCTAATGCTTCTTAAAACGCGATATCGCATCTCATTTCTATGTTTCATGGTAAGATATAATATGATTTCCGAAGTGTCATGCATTCCTCGTCTACACTTCAAATGAATGTAAATCCGACACTTCCTTGCTAGGAAATAGCGTCTGCAGATGTCTAGGAATCGTAGCAACAGAGTTCAAATGCTTCTTAAAACCAGATATTGCATCTCATATCTATGTTTCATGATAAGATATAATATTCATTGCGAAGTGTTATGCATTCCTCGTATACGATTCAAATGAATGTAAATGCGACACTTCCTTGCAAGGAAATAGCGTTTGCAGATGTCTACGTATCGTAGCAATAGAGTTCATACGATTCTTAGAACGCGATATCGTATCTCATTTCTATGTTTCATGGTAAGATTTAATATGATTTGCGAAGTGTTATGTATTCCTCGCCTACACTTCAAATGAATGTAAATGCGACACTTCCTTGCAAGGAAGTAGCGATTGCAGATGTCTACGTATCGAAGCAATAGAGTTCAAATGCTTCTTAAAACGGGATATTGCATCTCATATCTATGTTTCATGATAAGATATAATATACATTGCGAAGTGTTATGCATTCCTCGTCTACGATTCAAATGAATGTAAATGCGACACTTCCTTGCAAGGAAATAGCGTTTGCAGATGTCTACGTATCGTAGCAATAGGGTTCTTATGATTCTTAAAACGCGATATCGCATCTCATTTCTATGTTTCATGGTAAGATATAATATACATTGCGAAGTGTTATGCATTCCTCGTCTACGATTCAAATGAATGTAAATGCGACACTTCCTTGCAAGGAAATAGCGTTTGCAGATGTCTACGTATCGTAGCAATAGGGTTCTTATAATTCTTAAAACGCGATATCGCATCTCATTTCTATGTTTCATGGTAAGATATAATATGATTTGCGAAGTGACATGTATTCCTCGTCTACACTTCAAATGAATGTAAATGCGACACTTCCTTGCTAGGAAATAGCATCTGCAGATGTCTAGGTATCGTAGCAATAGCTTTCTAATGCTTCTTAAAACGCGATATCGCATCTCATTTCTATGTTTCATGGTAAGATATAATATGATTTGCGAAGTGTCATGTATTCCTCGTCTACACTTCAAATGAATGTAAATGCGACACTTCCTTGCTAGGAAATAGCGTCTGCAGATGTCTAGGTATCGTAGCAATAGAGTTCTAATGCTTCTTAAAACGCGAAATCGCATCTCATTTCTATGTTTCATGGTAAGATATAATATGATTTGCGAAGTGTTATGTATTCCTCGTCTACACTTCAAATGAATGTAAATGCGACACTTCCTTGCAAAGAAATAGCGTTTGCAGATGTCTACGCATCGTAGCAATAGATTTCTAATGCTCCTTAAAACGCGATATCGCATCTCATTTCTATGTTTCATGGTAAGGTATAATATGATTTGCGAAGTGTCATGTATTCCTCGTCTACACTTCAAATGAATGTAAATGCGACACTTCCTTGCTAGGAAATAGCGTCTGCAGATGTCTAGGTATCGTAGCAATAGAGTTCAAATGCTTCTTAAAACGAGATATTGCTTGTCATATCTATGTTTCATGATAAGATATAATATTCATTGCGAAGTGTTATGCATTCCTCGTCTACGATTCAAATGAATGTGAATGCGACACTTCCTCGCTAGGAAATAGCGTTTTCAGATGTCTACGTATCGTAGCAATAGATTTCTAATGCTTCTTAAAACGCGATATCGCATCTCATTTCTATGTTTCATGGTAAGATATAATATGATTTGCGAAGTGTCATGTATTCCTCGTCTACACTTCAAATGAATGTAAATGCGACACTTCCTTGCTAGGAAATAGCGTCTGCAGATGACTAGGTATCGTAGCAATAGTGTTCTAATGCTTCTTAAAACGCGATATCGCACCTCATTTCTATGTTTCATGGTAAGATATAATATGATTTGCGAAGTGTCATGTAATCCTCGTCTACACTTCAAATGAATGTGAATGCGACACTTCCTCGCTAGGAAATAGCGTTTGCAGATGTCTACGTATCGTAGCAACAGAGTTCAGATGATTCTTAAAACGCGATATCGCATCTCATTTCTATGTTTCATGGTAAGATATAACATGATTTGCGAAGTGTCATGTATTCCTCGTCTACACTTCAAATGAATGTAAATGCGACACTTCCTTGCTAGGAAATAGCGTCTGCAGATGTCTAGGTATCGTAGCAATAGTGTTCTAATGCTTCTTAAAACGCGATATCGCACTTCATTTCTATGTTTCATGGTAAGATATAATATGATTTGCGAAGTGTCATGTACTCCTCGTCTACACTTCAAATGAATGTAAATGTGACACTTCCTCGCTAGGAAATAGCGTTTGCAGATATCTACGTATCGTAGCAAAAGATTTCTAATGCTTCTTAAAACGCGAAATCGCATCTCATTTCTATGTTTCATGGTAAGATATAATATGATTTGCGAAGTGTCATGTATTCCTCGTCTACACTTCAAATGAATGTGAATGCGATACTTCCTCGCTTGGAAATAGCGTCTGCAGATGTCTACGTATCGTAGCAATAGCATTCTAATGCTTCTTTAAACGCGATATCGCATCTCATTTCTATGTTTCATGGTAAGATATAATATGATTGCGAAGTGTCATGTATTCCTCGTCTACACTTCAAATGAATGTAAATGCGACACTTCCTTGCTAGGAAATAGCGTCTGCAGATGACTAGGTATCGTAGCAATAGTGTTCTAATGCTTCTTAAAACGCGATATCGCACCTCATTTCTATGTTTCATGGTAAGATATAATATGATTTGCGAAGTGTCATGTAATCCTCGTCTACACTTCAAATGAATGTGAATGCGACACTTCCTCGCTAGGAAATAGCGTTTGCAGATGTCTACGTATCGTAGCAACAGAGTTCAGATGATTCTTAAAACGCGATATCGCACTTCATTTCTATGTTTCATGGTAAGATATAATATGATTTGCGAAGTGTCATGTACTCCTCGTCTACACTTCAAATGAATGTAAATGTGCACTTCCTCGCTAGGAAATAGCGTTTGCAGATGTCTACGTATCGTAGCAAAAGATTTCTAATGCTTCTTAAAACGCGAAATCGCATCTCATTTCTATGTTTCATGGTAAGATATATATGATTTGCGAAGTGTCATGTATTCCTCGTCTACACTTCAAATGAATGTGAATGCGATACTTCCTCGCTTGGAAATAGCGTCTGCAGATGTTCTACGTATCGTAGCAATAGCATTCTAACGCTTCTTTAAACGCGATATCACATCTCATTTCTATGTTTCATGGTAAGATATATATGATTTGCGAAGTGTCATGTATTACTCGTCTACACTTCAAATGAATGTAAATGCGACACTTCCTTGCTAGATATAGCGTCTGCAAATGTCTAGGTATCGTAGCAATAGAGATTCATATGATTCTTAAAACGCGATATCGCATCTCATTTCTATGTTTCATGGTAAGATATAATACGATTTGCGAAGTGTCATGTATTCCCTCGTCTACACTTCAAATGAATGTAAATGCGACACTTCCTTGCTAGGAAGTAGCGTCTGCAGATGTCTAGGTATCGTAGCAATAGTGTTCTAATGCTTCTTAAAACGCGATATCGCACCTCATTTCTATGTTTCATGGTAAGATATAATATGATTTGCGAAGTGTCATGTACTCCTCTTCTACACTTCAAATGAATGTAAATGCGAAACTTCCTCGATAGGAAATAGCGTTTGCAGATGTCTACGTATCGTAGCAATAGATTTCTAATGCTTCTTAAAACGCGATATCGCATCTCATTTCTATGTTTCATGGTAAGATATAATATGATTTGCGAAGTGTCATGTATTCCTCGTCTACACTTCAAATGAATGTAAATGCAACACTTCCTTGCAAGGAAATAGCGTTTGCAGATGTTTACCTATCATGCAATAGAGTTCTAATGCTTCTTAAAACGCGATATCGCATCTCATTTCTATGTTTCATGGTAAGATATAATATGATTTGCGAAGTGTTATGTATTCCTTGTCTGCACTTCAATGAATGTAAATGAGACACTTCCTTGCAAGGAAATAGCGTTTGCAGATGTCTACGTATCGTAGCAATAGAGTTCTTATGATTCTTAAAACGCGATATCGCATCTCATTTCTATGTTTCATGGTAAGATATAATATGATTTGCGAAGTGTTATGTATTCCTCGTCTACACATCAAATGAATGTAAATTCGACACTTCCTTGCTAGGAAATAGCGTCTGCAGATATCTAGGTATCGTAGCGATAGTGTTCTAATGCTTCTTAAAACGCGATATCGCATCTCATTTCTATGTTTCATGGTAAGATGTAATATGATTTGCGAAGTGTTATGCATTCCTCGTCTACGATTCAAACGAATGTAAATGCGACACTTCCTTGCAAGGAAGTAGCGATTGCAGATATCTACGTATCGAAGCAATAGAGTTCAAATGCTTCTTAAAACGAGATATTGCATCTCATATCTATGTTTCATGATAAGATATAATATACATTGCGAAGTGTTATGCATTCCTCGAGTACGATTCAAGTGAATGTAAATGCGACACTTCCTTGCAAGGAAATAGCGCTTGCAGATGTCTACGTATCGTAGCAATAGAGTTCATATGATTCTTAAAACGCGATATCACATCTCATTTCTATGTTTCATGGTAAGATATAATATGATTTGCGAAGTGTCATGCATTCCTCGTCTACACTTCAAATGAATGTAAATGCGACACTTCCTTGAAAGGAAATAGCGATTGCAGATGTCTACGTATCGAAGCAATATAGTTCAAATGCTTCTTAAAACGAGATATTGCATCTAATATTTATGTTTCATGATAAGATATAATATACATTGCGAAGTGTTATGCATTCCTCGTCTACGATTCAAATGAATGTAAATGCGACACTTCCTTCCAAGGAAATAGCGTTTGCAGATGTCTACGTATCGTAGCAATAGAGTTCATATGATTCTTAAAACGCGATATCGCATCTAGTTTCTATGTTTCATGGTAAGATATATTATGATTTACGAAGTGTCATGTAATCCTCGTCTACACTTCAAATGAATGTAAATGCAACACTTCCTTGCAAGGAAATAGCGTTTGCAGATGTTTACCTATCAAAGCAATAGAGTTCTAATGCTTCTTAAAACGCGATATCGAATCTCATATCTATGTTTCATGATAAGATATAATATACATTGCGAAGTGTCATGTATTCCTCGTCTACACTTCAAATGAATGTAAATGCGACACTTCCTCGCTACTAAATAGCGTTTGCAGATGTCTACGTATCGTAGCAATAGCTTTCTAATGCTTCTTAAAACGCGATATCGCATCTCATTTCTATGTTTCATGGTAAGATATAATATGATTTGCGAAGTTTCATGTATTCCTCGTCTACACTTCAAATGAATGTGAAGGCGACACTTCCTTGCAAGGAAATAGCGTTTGCAGATGTCCTACGTATCGTAGCAATAGAGTTCTTATGATTCTTAAAACGCGATATCACATCTCATTTCTATGTTTCATGGTAAGATATAATATGATTTGCGAAGTGTCATGTATTCCTCGTCTACACTTCAAATGAATGTAAATGCGACACTTCCTTGTAAGGAAATAGCGTTTGCAGATGTCTACGTATCGTAGCAATAGAGTTCTTATGATTCTTGAAACGCGATATCACATCTCATTTCTATGTTTCATGGTAAGATATAACATGATTTGCGAAGTGTTATGTATTCCTCGTCTACACTTCAAATGAATATGAATGCGATACTTCCTCGCTTGGAAATAGCGTTTGCAGATGTCTACGTATCGTAGCAATAGCTTTCTAATGCTTCTTAAAACGCGATATCGCATCTCAATTCTATGTTTCATGGTAAGATATAATATGATTTGCGAAGTGTCTGTATTCCTCGTCTACACTTCAAATGAATGTAAATGCGACACTTCCTTGCTAGGAAATAGCGTCTGCAAATGTTTAGGTATCGTAGCAATAGAGTTCATATGATTCTTAAAACGCGATATCGCATCTAGTTTCTATGTTTCATGGTAAGATATAATATGATTTACGAAGTGTCATGTATTCCTCGTCTACACTTCAAATGAATGTAAATGCGACACTTCCTTGCTAGGAAATAGCGTCTGCAGATGTCTAGGTATCGTAGCAATAGTGTTCTGATGCTTCTTAAAACGCGATATCGCACCTCATTTCTATGTTTCATGGTAAGATGTAATATGATTTGCGAAGTGTTATGCATTCCTCGTCTACGATTCAAATGAATGTAAATGCGACACTTCCTTGCAAGGAAGTAGCGATTGCAGATATCTATGTATCGAAGCAATAGAGTTCAAATGCTTCTTAAAACGTGATATCGCATCTCATTTCTATGTTTCATGGTAAGATATAATATGATTTGCGAAGTGTCATGTATTCCTCGTCTACACTTCAAATGAATGTGAATGCGACACTTCCTCGCTAGGAAATAGCGTTTGCAGATGTCTACGTATCGTAGCAATAGAGTTCATATGATTCTTAGAACGCGATATCGCATCTCATTTCTATGTTTCATGGTAAGATACAATATGATTTGCGAAGTGTCATGTATTCCTCGTCTACACTTCAAGTGAATGTGAATGCGATACTTCCTCGCTACTAAATAGCGTTTGCAGATGTCTACGTATCGTAGCAATAGCTTTCTAATGCTTCTTAAAACGCGATATCGCATCTCATTTCTATGTTTCATGGTAAGATATAATATGATTTGCGAAGTGTCATGTATTCCTCGTCTACACTTCAAATGAATGTGAAGGCGACACTTCCTTGCAAGGAAATAGCGTTTGCAGATGTCTACGTATCGTAGCAATAGAGTTCTTATGATTCTTAAAACGCGATATCACATCTCATTTCTATGTTTCATGGTAAGATATAATATGATTTGCGAAGTGTCATGTATTCCTCGTCTACACTTCAAATGAATGTAAATGCGACACTTCCTTGTAAGGAAATAGCGTTTGCAGATGTCTACGTATCGTAGCAATAGAGTTCTTATGATTCTTAAAACGCGATATCACATCTCATTTCTATGTTTCATGGTAAGATATAACATGATTTGCGAAGTGTTATGTATTCCTCGTCTACACTTCAAATGAATATGAATGCGATACTTCCTCGCTTGGAAATAGCGTTTGCAGATGTCTACGTATCGTAGCAATAGCTTTCTAATGCTCCTTAAAACGCGATATCGCATCTCAATTCTATGTTTCATGGTAAGATATAATATGATTTGCGAAGTGTCATGTATTCCTCGTCTACACTTCAAATGAATGTAAATGCGACACTTCCTTGCTAGGAAATAGCGTCTGCAAATGTCTAGGTATCGTAGCAATAGAGTTCATATGATTCTTAAAACGCGATATCGCATCTAGTTTCTATGTTTCATGGTAAGATATAATATGATTTACGAAGTGTCATGTATTCCTCGTCTACACTTCAAATGAATGTAAATGCGACACTTCCTTGCTAGGAAATAGCGTCTGCAGATGTCTAGGTATCGTAGCAATAGTGTTCTGATGCTTCTTAAAACGCGATATCGCATCTCATTTCTATGTTTCATGGTAAGATGTAATATGATTTGCGAAGTGTTATGCATTCCTCGTCTACGATTCAAATGAATGTAAATGCGACACTTCCTTGCAAGGAAGTAGCGATTGCAGATATCTATGTATCGAAGCAATAGAGTTCAAATGCTTCTTAAAACGTGATATCGCATCTCATTTCTATGTTTCATGGTAAGATATAATATGATTTGCGAAGTGTCATGTATTCCTCGTCTACACTTCAAATGAATGTGAATGCGACACTTCCTCGCTAGGAAATAGCGTTTGCAGATGTCTACGTATCGTAGCAATAGAGTTCATATGATTCTTAGAACGCGATATCGCATCTCATTTCTATGTTTCATGGTAAGATACAATATGATTTGCGAAGTGTCATGTATTCCTCGTCTACACTTCAAGTGAATGTGAATGCGATACTTCCTCGCTACTAAATAGCGTTTGCAGATGTCTACGTATCGTAGCAATAGCTTTCTAATGCTTCTTAAAACGCGATATCGCATCTCATTTCTATGTTTCATGGTAAGATATAATATGATTTGCGAAGTGTCATGTATTCCTCGTCTACACTTCAAATGAATGTGAATACGACACTTCCTCGCTAGGAAATAGCGTTTGCAGATGTCTACGTATCGTAGCAATAGAGTTCATATGATTCTTAGAACGCGATATCGCATCTCATTTCTATGTTTCATGGTAAGATACAATATGATTTGCGAAGTGTCATGTATTCCTCGTCTACACTTCAAGTGAATGTGAATGCGATACTTCCTCGCTACTAAATAGCGTTTGCAGATGTCTACGTATCGTAGCAATAGCTTTCTAATGCTTCTTAAAACGCGATATCGCATCTCATTTCTATGTTTCATGGTAAGATATAATATGATTTGCGAAGTGTCATGTATTCCTCGTCTACACTTCAAATGAATGTGAAGGCGACACTTCCTTGCAAGGAAATAGCGTTTGCTGATGTCTACGTATCGTAGCAATAGAGTTCTTATGATTCTTAAAACGCGATATCACATCTCATTTCTATGTTTCATGGTAAGATATAATATGATTTGCGAAGTGTCATGTATTCCTCGTCTACACTTCAAATGAATGTAAATGCGACACTTCCTTGTAAGGAAATAGCGTTTGCAGATGTCTACGTATCGTAGCAATAGAGTTCTTATGATTCTTAAAACGCGATATCACATCTCATTTCTATGTTTCATGGTAAGATATAACATGATTTGCGAAGTGTTATGTATTCCTCGTCTACACTTCAAATGAATATGAATGCGATACTTCCTCGCTTGGAAATAGCGTTTGCAGATGTCTACGTATCGTAGCAATAGCTTTCTAATGCTTCTTAAAACGCGATATCGCATCTCAATTCTATGTTTCATGGTAAGATATAATATGATTTGCGAAGTGTCATGTATTCCTCGTCTACACTTCAAATGAATGTAAATGCGACACTTCCTTAACAGGAAATAGCGTCTGCAAATGTCTAGGTATCGTAGCAATAGAGTTCATATGATTCCTAAAACGCGATATCGCATCTCATTTCTATGTTTCATGGTAAGATATAATACGATTTGCGAAGTGTCATGTATTCCTCGTCTACACTTCAAATGAATGTAAATGCGACACTTCCTTGCTAGGAAATAGCGTCTGCAGATGTCTAGGTATCGTAGCAATAGTGTTCTGATGCTTCTTAAAACGCGATATCGCACCTCATTTCTATGTTTCATGGTAAGATATAATATGATTTGCGAAGTGTCATGTACTTCTCGTCTACACTTCAAATGAATGTAAATGCGACACTTCTTCGCTAGGAAATAGCGTTTGCAGATGTCTACGTATCGTAGCAATAGATTTCTAATGCTTCTTAAAACGCGATATCGCATCTCATTTCTATGTTTCATGGTAAGATATAATATGATTTGCGAAGTGTCATGTATTCCTCGTCTACACTTCAAATGAATGTAAATGCGACACTTCCTTGCTAGGAAATAGCGTCTGCAAATGTCTAGGTATCGTAGCAATAGAGTTCATATGATTCTTAAAACGCGATATCGCATCTCATTTCTATGTTTCATGGTAAGATATAATACGATTTGCGAAGTGTCATGTATTCCTCGTCTACACTTCAAATGAATGTAAATGCGACACTTCCTTGCAAGGAAATAGCGTTTGCAGATGTTTACCTATCAAAGCAATAGAGTTCTAATGCTTCTTAAAACGCGATATCGCATCTCATTTCTATGTTTCATGGTAAGATATAATATGATTTGCGAAGTGTTATGTATTCCTTGTCTGCACTTCAAATGAATGTAAATGAGACACTTCCTTGCAAGGAAATAGCGTTTGCAGATGTCTACGTATCGTAGCAATAGAGTTTAGATGATTCTTAAAACGCGATATCGCATCTCATTTCTATGTTTCATGGTAAGATATAATATGATTTGCGAAGTGTCATGTATTCCTCGTCTACACTTCAAATGAATGTAAATGCGACACTTCCTTGCTAGGAAATAGCGTTTGCAGATGTCTACGTATCGTAGCAATAGAGTTCATATGATTCTTAAAACGCGATATCGCATCTTATTTCTATGTTTCATGGTAAGATATAATACGATTTGCGAAGTGTCATGTATTCCTCGTCTACACTTCAAATGAATGTAAATGCGACACTTCCTTGCTAGGAAATAGCGTCTGCAGATGTCTAGGTATCGTAGCAATAGTGTTCTAATGCTTCTTAAAACGCGATATCGCACCTCATTTCTATGTTTCATGGTAAGATATAATATGATTTGCGAAGTGTCATGTACTCCTCGTCTACACTTCAAATGAATGTAAATGCGACACTTCCTCGCTAGGAAATAGCGTTTGCTGATGTCTACGTATCGTAGCAATAGATTTCTAGTGCTTCTTAAAACGCGATATCGCATCTCATTTCTATGTTTCATGGTAAGATATAATATGATTTGCGAAGTGTCATGTATTCCTCGTCTACACTTCAAATGAATGTGAATGCGACACTTCCTCGCTAGGAAATAGCGTTTGCAGATATCTACGTATCGTAGCAATAGAGTTCATATGATTCTTAGAACGCGATATCGCATCTCATTTCTATGTTTCATGGTAAGATACAATATGATTTGCGAAGTGTCATGTATTCCTCGTCTACACTTCAAGTGAATGTGAATGCGATACTTCCTCGCTACTAAATAGCGTTTGCAGATGTCTACGTATCGTAGCAATAGCTTTCTAATGCTTCTTAAAACGCGATATCGCATCTCATTTCTATGTTTCATGGTAAGATATAATATGATTTGCGAAGTGTCATGTATTCCTCGTCTACACTTCAAATGAATGTGAAGGCGACACTTCCTTGCAAGGAAATAGCGTTTGCTGATGTCTACGTATCGTAGCAATAGAGTTCTTATGATTCTTAAAACGCGATATCACATCTCATTTCTATGTTTCATGGTAAGATATAATATGATTTGCGAAGTGTCATGTATTCCTCGTCAACACTTCAAATGAATGTAAATGCGACACTTACTTGTAAGGAAATAGCGTTTGCAGATGTCTACGTATCGTAGCAATAGAGTTCTTATGATCCTTAAAACGCGATATCACATCTCATTTCTATGTTTCATGGTAAGATATAACATGATTTGCGAAGTGTTATGTATTCCTCGTCTACACTTCAAATGAATATGAATGCGATACTTCCTCTCTTGGAAATAGCGTTTGCAGATGTCTACGTATCGTAGCAATAGCTTTCTAATGCTTCTTAAAACGCGATATCGCATCTCAATTCTATGTTTCATGGTAAGATATAATATGATTTGCGAAGTGTCATGTATTCCTCGTCTACACTTCAAATGAATGTAAATGCGACACTTCCTTGCTAGGAAATAGCGTCTGCAAATGTCTAGGTATCGTAGCAATAGAGTTCATATGATTCCTAAAACGCGATATCGCATCTCATTTCTATGTTTCATGGTAAGATATAATACGATTTGCGAAGTGTCATGTATTCCTCGTCTACACTTCAAATGAATGTAAATGCGACACTTCCTTGCTAGGAAATAGCGTCTGCAGATGTCTAGGTATCGTAGCAATAGTGTTCTGATGCTTCTTAAAACGCGATATCGCACCTCATTTCTATGTTTCATGGTAAGATATAATATGATTTGCGAAGTGTCATGTACTCCTCGTCTACACTTCAAATGAATGTAAATGCGACACTTCCTCGCTAGGAAATAGCGTTTGCAGATGTCTACGTATCGTAGCAATAGATTTCTAATGCTTCTTAAAACGCGATATCGCATCTCATTTCTATGTTTCATGGTAAGATATAATATGATTTGCGAAGTGTCATGTATTCCTCGTCTACACTTCAAATGAATGTAAATGCGACACTTCCTTGCTAGGAAATAGCGTTTGCAGATGTCTACGTATCGTAGCAATAGCTTTCTAATGCTTCTTAAAACGCGATATCGCATCTCATTTCTATGTTTCATGGTAAGATATAATATGATTTGCGAAGTGTCATGTATTCCTCGTCTACACTTCAAATGAATGTAAATGCGACACTTCCTTGCTAGGAAATAGCGTCTGCAAATGTCTAGGTATCGTAGCAATAGAGTTCATATGATTCTTAAAACGCGATATCGCATCTCATTTCTATGTTTCATGGTAAGATATAATACGATTTGCGAAGTGTCATGTATTCCTCGTCTACACTTCAAATGAATGTAAATGCGACACTTCCTTGCAAGGAAATAGCGTTTGCAGATGTTTACCTATCAAAGCAATAGAGTTCTAATGCTTCTTAAAACGCGATATCGCATCTCATTTCTATGTTTCATGGTAAGATATAATATGATTTGCGAAGTGTTATGTATTCCTTGTCTGCACTTCAAATGAATGTAAATGAGACACTTCCTTGCAAGGAAATAGCGTTTGCAGATGTCTACGTATCGTAGCAATAGAGTTTAGATGATTCTTAAAACGCGATATCGCATCTCATTTCTATGTTTCATGGTAAGATATAATATGATTTGCGAAGTGTCATGTATTCCTCGTCTACACTTCAAATGAATGTAAATGCGACACTTCCTTGCTAGGAAATAGCGTTTGCAGATGTCTACGTATCGTAGCAATAGAGTTCATATGATTCTTAAAACGCGATATCGCATCTCATTTCTATGTTTCATGGTAAGATATAATACGATTTGCGAAGTGTCATGTATTCCTCGTCTACACTTCAAATGAATGTAAATGCGACACTTCCTTGCTAGGAAATAGCGTCTGCAGATGTCTAGGTATCGTAGCAATAGTGTTCTAATGCTTCTTAAAACGCGATATCGCACCTCATTTCTATGTTTCATGGTAAGATATAATATGATTTGCGAAGTGTCATGTACTCCTCGTCTACACTTCAAATGAATGTAAATGCGACACTTCCTCGCTAGGAAATAGCGTTTGCTGATGTCTACGTATCGTAGCAATAGATTTCTAGTGCTTCTTAAAACGCGATATCGCATCTCATTTCTATGTTTCATGGTAAGATATAATATGATTTGCGAAGTGTCATGTATTCCTCGTCTACGCTTCAAATGAATGTAAATGCAACACTTCCTTGCAAGGAAATAGCGTTTGCAGATGTTTACCTATCAAAGCAATAGAGTTCTAATGCTTCTTAAAACGCGATATCGCATCTCATTTCTATGTTTCATGGTAAGATATAATATGATTTGCGAAGTGTCATGTATTCCTCGTCTACACTTCAAATGAATGTAAATGCGACACTTCCTTGAAAGGAAATAGCGATTGCAGATATCTACGTATCGAAGCAATAGAGTTCAAATGCTTCTTAAAACGAGATATTGCATCTCATATCTATGTTTCATGATAAGATATAATATACATTGCGAAGTGTTATGCATTCCTCGAGTACGATTCAAGTGAATGTAAATGCGACACTTCCTTGCAAGGAAATAGCGTTTGCAGATGTCTACGTATCGTAGCAATAGAGTTCTTATGATACTTAAAACGCGATATCACATCTCATTTCTATGTTTCATGGTAAGATATAATATGATTTGCGAAGTGTCATGTATTCCTCGTCTACACTTCAAATGAATGTAAATGCGACACTTCCTTGAAAGGAAATAGCGATTGCAGATGTCTACGTATCGAAGCAATATAGTTCAAATGCTTCTTAAAACGAGATATTGCATCTAATATCTATGTTTCATGATAAGATATAATATACATTGCGAAGTGTTATGCATTCCTCGTCTACGATTCAAATGAATGTAAATGCGACACTTCCTTGCAAGGAAATAGCGTTTGCAGATGTCTACGTATCGTAGCAATAGAGTTCATATGATTCTTAAAACGCGATATCGCATCTAGTTTCTATGTTTCATGGTAAGATATAATATGATTTACGAAGTGTCATGTATTCCTCGTCTACACTTCAAATGAATGTAAATGCAACACTTCCTTGCAAGGAAATAGCGTTTGCAGATGTTTACCTATCAAAGCAATAGAGTTCTAATGCTTCTTAAAACGCGATATCGCATCTCATATATATGTTTCATGATAAGATATAATATACATTGCGAAGTGTCATGTATTCCTCGTCTACACTTCAAATGAATGTAAATGCGACACTTCCTCGCTAGGAAATAGCGTTTGCAGATGTCTACGTATCGTAGCAATAGATTTCTAATGCTTCTTAAAACGCGATATCGCATCTCATTTCTATGTTTCATGGTAAGATATAATATGATTTGCGAAGTGTCATGTATTCCTCGTCTACACTTCAAATGAATGTAAATGCAACACTTCCTTGCAAGGAAATAGCGTTTGCAGATGTTTACCTATCAATGCAATAGAGTTCTAATGCTTCTTAAAACGCGATATCGCATCTCATTTCTATGTTTCATGGTAAGATATAATATGATTTGCGAAGTGTTATGTATTCCTTGTCTGCACTTCAAATGAATGTAAATGAGATACTTCCTTGCAAGGAAATAGCGTTTGCAGATGTCTACGTATCGTAGCAATAGAGTTCATATGATTCTTAAAACGCGATATCGCATCTCATTTCTATGTTTCATGGTAAGATATAATATGATTTGCGAAGTGTTATGTATTCGTCGTCTACACATCAAATGAATGTAAATTCGGCACTTCCTTGCTAGGAAATAGCGTCTGCAGATGTCTAGGTATCGTAGCGATAGAGTTCTTATGATTCTTAAAACGCGATATCGCATCTCATTTCTATGTTTCATGGTAAGATATAATTTGATTTGCGAAGTGTAATGTATTCCTCGTCTACACATCAAATGAATGTAAATTCGACACTTCCTTGCTAGGAAATAGCGTCTGCAGATATCTAGGTATCGTAGCGATAGAGTTCTAATGCTTCTTAAAACGCGATATCGCATCTCATTTCTATGTTTCATGGTAAGATGTAATATGATTTGCGAAGTGTTATGTATTCCTCGTCTACACTTCAAATGAATGTAAATATGACACTTCCTTGCAAGGAAGCAGCTATTGCAGATGTCTACGTAACGAAACAGTAGAGTTCAAATGCTTCTTAAAACGAAATATTGCATCTCATATCTATGTTTCATGATAAGATATAATATACATTGCGAAGTGTTATGCATTCCTCGTCTACGATTCAAATGAATGTAAATGCGACACTTCCTTGCAAGGAAATAGCGTTTGCAGATGTCTACGTATCGTAGCAATAGAGTTCATATGATTCTTAAAACGCGATATCGCATCTCATTTCTATGTTTCATGGTAAGATATAATATGATTAGCGAAGTGTCATGTATTCCTCGTCTACACTTCAAATGAATGTAAATGCGACACTTCCTTGCTAGGAAATAGCGTCTGCAAATGTCTAGGTATCGTAACAATAGAGTTCATATGATTCTTAAAACGCGATATCGCATCTCATTTCTATGTTTCATGGTAAGATATAATACGATTTGCGTAGTGTCATGTATTCCTCGTCTACACTTCAAATGAATGTAAATGCGACACTTCCTTGCAAGGAAATAGCGTTTGCAGATGTTTACCTATCAAAGAAATAGAGTTCTAATGCTTCTTAAAACGCGATATCGCATCTCATTTCTATGTTTCATGGTAAGATATAATATGATTTGCGAAGTGTTATGTATTCCTCGTCTACACATCAAATGAATGTAAATGCGACACTTCCTTGCAAGGAAGTAGCGATTGCAGATATCTACGTATCGAAGCAATAGAGGTCAAATGCTTCTTAAAACGAGATATTGCATCTCATATCTATGTTTCATGATAAGATATAATATACATTGCGAAGTGTTATGCATTCCTCGAGTACGATTCAAGTGAATGTAAATGCGACACTTCATTGCAAGGAAATAGCGTTTGCAGATGTCTACGTATCGTAGCAATAGAGTTCTTATGATACTTAAAAGGCGATATCACATCTCATTTCTATGTTTCATGGTAAGATATAATATGATTTGCGAAGTGTCATGTATTCCTCGTCTACACTTCAAATGAATGTAAATGCGACACTTCCTTGAAAGGAAATAGCGATTGCAGATGTCTACGTATCGAAGCAATATAGTTCAAATGCTTCTTAAAACGAGATATTGCATCTCATATCTATGTTTCATGATAAGATATAATATACATTGCGAAGTGTTATGCATTCCTCGTCTACGATTCAAATGAATGTAAATGCGACACTTCCTTGCAAGGAAATAGCATTTGCAGATGTCTACGTATCGTAGCAATAGAGTTTAGATGATTCTTAAAACGCGATATCGCATCTCATTTCTATGTTTCATGGTAAGATATAATATGATTTGCGAAGTGTCATGTATTCCTCGTCTACACATCAAATGAATGTAAATGCGACACTTCCTTGCTAGGAAATAGCGTCTGCAGATGTCTAGGTATCGTAGCAATAGAGTTCTAATGCTTCTTAAAACGCGATATCGCATCACATTTCTATGTTTCATGGTAAGATGTAATATGATTTGCGAAGTGTTATGTATTCCTCGTCTACACTTCAAATGAATGTAAATATGACACTTCCTTGCAAGGAAGTAGCGATTGCAGATGTCTACGTATCGAAGCAGTAGAGTTCAAATGCTTCTTAAAACGAGATATTGCATCTCATATCTATGTTTCATGATAAGATATAATATACATTGCGAAGTGTTATGCATTCCTCGTCTACGATTCAAATGAATGTAAATGCGACACTTCCTTGCAAGGAAATAGCGTTTGCCGATGTCTACGTATCGTAGCAATAGAGTTCATATGATTCTTAGAACGCGATATCGCATCTCATTTCTATGTTTCATGGTAAGATATAATATGATTAGCGAAGTGTCATGTATTCCTCGTCTACACTTCAAATGAATGTAAATGCGACACTTCCTTGTTAGGAAATAGCGTCTGCAAATGTCTAGGTATCGTAGCAATAGGGTTCATATGATTCTTAAAACGCGATATCGCATCTCATTTCTATGTTTTATGGTAAGATATAATACGATTTGCGAAGTGTCATGTATTCCTCGTCTACACTTCAAATGAATGTAAATGCGACACTTCCTTGCAAGGAAATAGCGTTTGCAGATGTTTACCTATCAAAGCAATAGAGTTCTAATGCTTCTTAAAACGCGATATCGCATCTCATTTCTATGTTTCATGGTAAGATATAATATGATTAGCGAAGTGTTATGTATTCCTTGTCTGCACTTCAAATGAATGTAAATGAGACACTTCCTTCCAAGGAAATAGCGTTTGCAGATGTCTACGTATCGTAGCAATAGAGTTCATATGATTCTTAAAACGCGATATCGCATCTCATTTCTATGTTTCATGGTAAGATATAATATGATTTGCGAAGTGTTATGTATTCCTCGTCTACACATCAAATGAATGTAAATTCGGCACTTCCTTGCTAGGAAATAGCGTCTGCAGATGTCTAGGTATCGTAGCGATAGAGTTCTTATGATTCTTAAAACGCGATATCGCATCTCATTTCTATGTTTCATGGTAAGATATAATATGATTTGCGAAGTGTTATGTATTCCTCGTCTACACATCAAATGAATGTAAATTCGACACTTCCTTGCTAGGAAATAGCGTCTGCAGATATCTAGGTATCGTAGCGATAGAGTTCTAATGCTTCTTAAAACGCGATATCGCATCTCATTTCTATGTTTCGTGGTAAGATGTAATATGATTTGCGAAGTGTTATGCATTCCTCGTCTACGATTCAAGTGAATGTAAATGCGACACTTCCTTGCAAGGAAGTAGCGATTGCAGATATCTACGTATCGAAGCAATAGAGGTCAAATGCTTCTTAAAACGAGATATTGCACCTCATATCTATGTTTCGTGGTAAGATGTAATATGATTTGCGAAGTGTTATGCATTCCTCGTCTACGATTCAAGTGAATGTAAATGCGACACTTCCTTGCAAGGAAGTAGCGATTGCAGATATCTACGTATCGAAGCAATAGAGGTCAAATGCTTCTTAAAACGAGATATTGCACCTCATATCTATGTTTCATGATAAGATATAATATACATTGCGAAGTGTTATGCATTCCTCGAGTACGATTCAAGTGAATGTAAATGCGACACTTCCTTGCAAGGAAATAGCGTTTGCAGATGTCTACGTATCGTAGCAATAGAGTTCTTATGATTCTTAAAACGCGATATCACATCTCATTTCTATGTTTCATGGTAAGATATAATATGATTTGTGAAGTGTCATGTATTCCTCGTCTACACTTCAAATGAATGTAAATGCGACACTTCCTTGAAAGGAAATAGCGATTGCAGATGTCTACGTATCGAAGCAATATAGTTCAAATGCTTCTTAAAACGAGATATTGCATCTCATATCTATGTTTCATGATAAGATATAATATACATTGCGAAGTGTTATGCATTCCTCGTCTACGATTCAAATGAATGTAAATGCGACACTTCCTTGCAAGGAAATAGCGTTTGCAGATGTCTACGTATCGTAGCAACAGTGTTCATATGATTCTTAAAACGCGATATCGCATCTAGTTTCTATGTTTCATGGTAAGATATAATATGATTTACGAAGTGTCATGTATTCCTCGTCTACACTTCAAATGAATGTGAATGCTACACTTCCTCGCTAGGAAATAGCATTTGCAGATGTCTACGTATCGTAGCAATAGAGTTTAGATGATTCTTAAAACGCGATATCGCATCTCATTTCTATGTTTCATGGTAAGATATAACATGATTTGCGAAGTGTTATGTATTCCTCGTATACACTTCAAATGAATGTGAATGCGATACTTCCTCGCTTGGAAATAGCGTTTGCAGATGTCTACGTATCGTAGCAATAGCTTTCTAATGCTTCTTAAAACGCGATATCGCATCTCATTTCTATGTTTCATGGTAAGATATAATATGATTGTGCGAAGTGTCATGTATTCCTCGTCCACACTTCAAATGAATGTAAATGCGACACTTCCTTGCTAGGAAATAGCGTCTGCAGATGTCTAGGTATCGTAGCAATGGAGTTCTAATGCTTCTTAAAACGCGATATCGCATCTCATTTCTATGTTTCATGGTAAGATGTAATATGATTTGCGAAGTGTTATGTATTCCTCGTCTACACTTCAAATGAATGTAAATATGACACTTCCTTGCAAGGAAGTAGCTATTGCAGATGTCTACGTATCGAAGCAGTAGAGTTCAAATGCTTCTTAAAACGAAATATTGCATCTCATATCTATGTTTCATGATAAGATATAATATACATTGCGAAGTGTTATGCATTCCTCGTCTACGATTCAAATGAATGTAAATGCGACACTTCCTTGCAAGGAAATAGCGTTTGCAGATGTCTACGTATCGTAGCAATAGAGTTCATATGATTCTTAAAACGCGATATCGCATCTCATTTCTATGTTTCATGGTAAGATATAATATGATTTGCGAAGTGTCATGTATTCCTCGTCTACACTTCAAGTGAATGTGAATGCGATACTTCCTCGCTACTAAATAGCGTTTGCAGATGTCTACGTATCGTAGCAATAGCTTTCTAATGCTTCTTAAAACGCGATATCGCATCTCATTTCTATGTTTCATGGTAAGATATAATATGATTTGCGAAGTGTCATGTATTCCTCGTCTACACTTCAAATGAATGTGAAGGCGACACTTCCTTGCAAGGAAATAGCGTTTGCAGATGTCTACGTATCGTAGCAATAGAGTTCTTATGATTCTTTAAACGCCATATCGCATCTCATTTCTATGGTTTATGGTAAGATATAATATGATTTGCGAAGTGTTATGTATTCCTCGTCTACACATCAAATGAATGTAAATTCGACACTTCCTTGCTAGGAAATAGCGTCTGCAAATATCTAGTATCGTAGCGATAGAGTTCTAATGCTTCTTAAAACGCGATATCGCATCTCATTTCTATGTTTCGTGGTAAGATGTAATATGATTTGCGAAGTGTTATGCATTCCTCGTCTACGATTCAAGTGAATGTAAATGCGACACTTCCTTGCAAGGAAGTAGCGATTGCAGATATCTACGTATCGAAGCAATAGAGGTCAAATGCTTCTTAAAACGAGATATTGCACCTCATATCTATGTTTCATGATAAGATATAATATACATTGCGAAGTGTTATGCATTCCTCGAGTACGATTCAAGTGAATGTAAATGCGACACTTCCTTGCAAGGAAATAGCGTTTGCAGATGTCTACGTATCGTAGCAATAGAGTTCTTATGATTCTTAAAACGCGATATCACATCTCATTTCTATGTTCATGGTAAGATATAATATGATTTGCGAAGTGTCATGTATTCCTCGTCTACACTTCAAATGAATGTAAATGCGACACTTCCTTGAAAGGAAATAGCGATTGCAGATGTCTACGTATCGAAGCAATATAGTTCAAATGCTTCTTAAAACGAGATATTGCATCTCATATCTATGTTTCATGATAAGATATAATATACATTGCGAAGTGTTATGCATTCCTCGTCTACGATTCAAATGATGTAAATGCGACACTTCCTTGCAAGGAAATAGCGTTTGCAGATGTCTACGTATCGTAGCAACAGTGTTCATATGATTCTTAAAACGCGATATCGCATCTAGTTTCTATGTTTCATGGTAAGATATAATATGATTTACGAAGTGTCATGTATTCCTCGTCTACACTTCAAATGAATGTGAATGCTACACTTCCTCGCTAGGAAATAGCATTTGCAGATGTCTACGTATCGTAGCAATAGAGTTTAGATGATTCTTAAAACGCGATATCGCATCTCATTTCTATGTTTCATGGTAAGATATAACATGATTTGCGAAGTGTTATGTATTCCTCGTATACACTTCAAATGAATGTGAATGCGATACTTCCTCGCTTGGAAATAGCGTTTGCAGATGTCTACGTATCGTAGCAATAGCTTTCTAATGCTTCTTAAAACGCGATATCGCATCTCATTTCTATGTTTCATGGTAAGATATAATATGATTGTGCGAAGTGTCATGTATTCCTCGTCCACACTTCAAATGAATGTAAATGCGACACTTCCTTGCTAGGAAATAGCGTCTGCAGATGTCTAGGTGTCGTAGCAATGGAGTTCTAATGCTTCTTAAAACGCGATATCGCATCTCATTTCTATGTTTCATGGTAAGATGTAATATGATTTGCGAAGTGTTATGTATTCCTCGTCTACACTTCAAATGAATGTAAATATGACACTTCCTTGCAAGGAAGTAGCTATTGCAGATGTCTACGTATCGAAGCAGTAGAGTTCAAATGCTTCTTAAAACGAAATATTGCATCTCATATCTATGTTTCATGATAAGATATAATATACATTGCGAAGTGTTATGCATTCCTCGTCTACGATTCAAATGAATGTAAATGCGACACTTCCTTGCAAGGAAATAGCGTTTGCAGATGTCTACGTATCGTAGCAATAGAGTTCATATGATTCTTAAAACGCGATATCGCATCTCATTTCTATGTTTCATGGTAAGATATAATATGATTTGCGAAGTGTCATGTATTCCTCGTCTACACTTCAAGTGAATGTGAATGCGATACTTCCTCGCTACTAAATAGCGTTTGCAGATGTCTACGTATCGTAGCAATAGCTTTCTAATGCTTCTTAAAACGCGATATCGCATCTCATTTCTATGTTTCATGGTAAGATATAATATGATTTGCGAAGTGTCATGTATTCCTCGTCTACACTTCAAATGAATGTGAAGGCGACACTTCCTTGCAAGGAAATAGCGTTTGCAGATGTCTACGTATCGTAGCAATAGAGTTCTTATGATTCTTTAAACGCCATATCGCATCTCATTTCTATGGTTTATGGTAAGATATAATATGATTTGCGAAGTGTCACGTATTCCTCGTCTACACTTTAAATGAATGTAAATGCGACACTTCCCTGCTAGGAAATAGCGTCTGCAGATGTCTAGGTATCGTAGCAATAGTGTTCTTATGATTCTTAAAACGCGATACCGCATCTCATTTCTATGTTTCTTGGTAAGATATAATATGATTTGCGAAGTGTCATGTATTCCTCGTCTACACTTCAAATGAATGTGAAGGCGACACTTCCTTGCAAGGAAATAGCGTTTGCAGATGTCTACGTATCGTAGCAATAGAGTTTTTATGATTCTTAAAACGCGATATCACATCTCATTTCTATGTTTCATGGTAAGATATAATATGATTTTCGAAGTGTCATGTATTCCTCGTCTACACTTCAAATGAATGTAAATGCGACACTTCCTTGTAAGGAAATAGCGTTTGCAGATGTCTACGTATCGTAGCAATAGAGTTCTTATGATTCTTAAAACGCGATATCACATCTCATTTCTATGTTTCATGGTAAGATATAACATGATTTGCGAAGTGTTATGTATTCCTCGTCTACACTTCAAATGAATGTGAATGCGATACTTCCTTGCTAGGAAATAGCGTCTGCAGATGTCTAGGTATCGTAGCAATAGAGTTCTAATGCTTCTTAAAACGCGATATCGCATCTCGTTTCTATGTATCATGGTAAGATGTAATATGATTTGCGAAGTGTTATGTATTCCTCGTCTACACTTCAAATGAATGTAAATATGACACTTCCTTGCAAGGAAGTAGCGATTGCAGATGTCTACGTATCGAAGCAGTAGAGTTCAAATGCTTCTTAAAACGAAATATTGCATCTCATATCTATGTTTCATGATAAGATATAATATACATTGCGAAGTGTTATGCATTCCTCGTCTACGATTCAAATGAATGTAAATGCGATACTTCCTCGCTTGGAAATAGCGTTTGCAGATGTCTACGTATCGTAGCAATAGCTTTCTAATGCTTCTTAAAACGCGATATCGCATCTCATTTCTATGTTTCATGGTAAGATATAATATGATTAGCGAAGTGTCATGTATTCCTGGTCTACACTTCAAATGAATGTAAATGCGACACTTCCTTGCTAGGAAATAGCGTCTGCAAATGTCTAGGTATCGTAGCAATAGAGTTCATATGATTCTTAAAACGCGATATCGCATCTCATTTCTATGTTTCATGGTAAGATATAATATGATTTGCGAAGTGTCATGTACTCCTCGTCTACACTTCAAATGAATGTAAATGCGACACTTCCTCGCTACTAAATAGCGTTTGCAGATGTCTACGTATCGTAGCAACAGTGTTCATATGATTCTTAAAACGCGATATCGCATCTCATTTCTATGTTTCATGGTAAGATATAATATGATTTGCGAAGTGTCATGTATTCCTCGTCTACACTTCAAATGAATGTAAATGCAACACTTCCTTGCAAGGAAATAGCGTTTGCAGATGTTTACCTATCAAAGCAATAGAGTTCTAATGCTTCTTAAAACGCGATATCGCATCTCATTTCTATGTTTCATGGTAAGATATAATATGATTTGCGAAGTGTCATGTATTCCTCGTCTACACTTCAAGTGAATGTGAATGCGATACTTCCTCGCTACTAAATAGCGTTTGCAGATGTCTACGTATCATAGCAATAGCTTTCTAATGCTTCTTAAAACGCGATATCGCATCTCATTTCTTTGTTTCATGGTAAGATGTAATATGATTTGCGAAGTATTATGTATTCCTCGTCTACATTTCAAATGAATGTAAATGCGACACTTCCTTGCAAGGAAGTAGCGATTGCAGATGTCTACGTATCGTAGCAATAGAGTTCAGATGATTCTTTAAACGCGATATCGCATCTCATTTCTATGTTTCATGGTAAGATGTAATATGATTTCGCGAAGTGTTATGTATTCCTCGTCTACATTTCAAATGAATGTAAATGCGACACTTCCTTGCAAGGAAGTAGCGATTGCAGATGTCTACGTATCGAAGCAATAGAGTTCAAATGCTTCTTAAATCGAGATATTGCATCTCATATATATGTTTCATGATAAGATATAATATACATTGCGAAGTGTTATGCATTCCTCGACTACGATTCAAGTGAATGTAAATGCGACACTAACTTGCAAGGAAATAGCGTTTGCAGATGTCTACGTATCGTAGGCAATAGAGTTCTTATGATTCTTAAAACGTGATATCGCATCTCATTTCTATGTTTCATGGTAAGATATAATATGATTTGCGAAGTGTCATGTATCCTCGTCTACACTTCAAATGAATGTGAATGCGACACTTCCTCGCTAGGAAATAGCGTTTGCAGATGTCTACGTATCGTAGCAATAGAGTTCATATGATTCTTAGAACGCGATTTCGCATCTCATTTCTATGTTTCATGGTAAGATATAACATGATTTGCGAAGTGTTACGTATTCCTCGTCTACACTTCAGAGGAATGTGAATGCGACACTTCTCGCTAGGAAGTAGCGTTTGCAGATGTCTACGTATCGTAGCATTAGATTTCTAATGCTTCTTAAAACGCGATATCGCATCTCATTTCTATGTTTCATGGTAAGATATAATATGATTTCCGAAGTGTCATGCATTCCTCGTCTACACTTCAAATGAATGTAAATCCTACACTTCCTTGCTAGGAAATAGCGTCTGCAGATGTCTAGGAATCGTAGCAACAGAGTTCAAATGCTTCTTAAAACCGGAAATTGCATCTCATATCTATGTTTCATGATAAGATATAATATTCATTGCGAAGTGTTATGCATTCCTCGTATACGATTCAAATGAATGTAAATGCGACACTTCCTTGCAGGGAAATAGCGTTTGCAGATGTCTACGTATCGTAGCAATAGAGTTCATACGATTCTTAGAACGCGATATCGCATCTCATTTCTATGTTTCATGGTAAGATATAATATGATTTGCGAAGTGTCATGTATTCCCTCGTCTACACTTCAAATGAATGTGAATGCGACACTCCTTCGCTAGGAAATAGCGTTTGCAGATGTCTACGTATCGTAGCAATAGAGTTCAGATGATTCTTAAAACGCGATATCGCATCTCATTTCTATGTTTCATGGTAAGATATAACATGATTTGCGAAGTGTCATGTATTCCTCGGTCTACACTTCAAATGAATGTGAATGCGACACTTCCTCGCTAGGAAATAGCGTTTGCAGATGTCTACGTATCGTAGCAATAGCTTTCTAATGCTTCTTAAAACGCGATTATCGCATCTCATTTCTATGTTTCATGGTAAGATATAATATGATTTGCGAAGTGTCATGTATTCCTCGTCTACACTTCAAATGAATGTGAAGGCGACACTTCTTTGCTAGGAAATAGCGTTTGCAGATGTCTACGTATCGTAGCAATAGAGTTCTTATGATTCTTAAACGCGATATCACATCTCATTTCTATGTTTAATGGTAGATATAATATGATTTGCGAAGTGTCATGTATTCCTCGTCTACACTTCAAATGAATGTAAATGCGACACTTCCTTGTAAGGAAATAGCGTTTGCAGATGTCTACGTATCGTAGCAATAGAGTTATTATGATTCTTAAACGCGATATCACATCTCATTTCTATGTTTCATGGTAATATATAACATGATTTGCGAAGTGTTATGTATTCCTCGTCTACACTTCAAATGAATGTGAATGCGATACTTCCTCGCTTGGAAATAGCGTTTGCAGATGTCTACGTATCGTAGCAATAGCTTTCTAATGCTACTTAAAACGCGATATCGCATCTCATTTCTATGTTTCATGGTAAGATATAATATGATTTGCGAAGTGTCATGTATTCCTCGTCTACACTACAAATGAATGTAAATGCGACACTTCCTTGCTAGGAAATAGCGTCTGCAAATGTCTAGGTATCGTAGCAATAGATTTCTAATGCTTCTTAAAACGCGATATCGCATCTCATTTCTATGTTTCATGGTAAGATATAATATGATTTGCGAAGTGTCATGTATTCCTCGTCTACACTTCAAATGAATGTGAATGCGATACTTCTCGCTACTAAATAGCGTTTGCAGATGTCTACGTATCGTAGCAATAGCTTTCTAATGCTTCTTAAAACGCGATATCGCATCTCATTTCTATGTTTCATGGTAAGATATAATATGATTAGCGAAGTGTCATGTATTCCTCGTCTACACTTCAAATGAATGTAAATGCGACACTTCCCTTGTTAGGAAATAGCGTCTGCAAATGTCTAGGTATCGTAGCAATAGGGTTCATATGATTCTTAAAACGCGATATCGCATCTCATTTCTATGTTTTATGGTAAGATATAATACGATTTGCGAAGTGTCATGTATTCCTCGTCTACACTTCAAATGAATGTAAATGCGACACTTCCTTGCAAGGAAATAGCGTTTGCAGATGTTTACCTATCAAAGCAATAGAGTTCTAATGCTTCTTAAAACGCGATATCGCATCTCATTTCTATGTTTCATGGTAAGATATAATATGATTAGCGAAGTGTTTTGTATTCCTTGTCTGCACTTCAAATGAATGTAAATGAGACACTTCCTTCCAAGGAAATAGCGTTTGCAGATGTCTACGTATCGTAGCAATAGAGTTCATATGATTCTTAAAACGCGATATCGCATCTCATTTCTATGTTTCATGGTAAGATATAATATGATTTGCGAAGTGTTATGTATTCCTCGTCTACACATCAATGAATGTAAATTCGGCACTTCCTTGCTAGGAAATAGCGTCTGCAGATGTCTAGGTATCGTAGCGATAGAGTTCTTATGATTCTTAAAACGCGATATCGCATCTCATTTCTATGTTTCATGGTAAGATATAATATGATTTGCGAAGTGTTATGTATTCCTCGTCTACACATCAAATGAATGTAAATTCGACACTTCCTTGCTAGGAAATAGCGTCTGCAGATATCTAGGTATCGTAGCGATAGAGTTCTAATGCTTCTTAAAACGCGATATCGCATCTCATTTCTATGTTTCGTGGTAAGATGTAATATGATTTGCGAAGTGTTATGCATTCCTCGTCTACGATTCAAGTGAATGTAAATGCGACACTTCCTTGCAAGGAAGTAGCGATTGCAGATATCTACGTATCGAAGCAATAGAGGTCAAATGCTTCTTAAAACGAGATATTGCACCTCATATCTATGTTTCATGATAAGATATAATATACATTGCGAAGTGTTATGCATTCCTCGAGTACGATTCAAGTGAATGTAAATGCGACACTTCCTTGCAAGGAAATAGCGTTTGCAGATGTCTACGTATCGTAGCAATAGAGTTCTATGATTCTTAAAACGCGATATCACATCTCATTTCTATGTTTCATGGTAAGATATAATATGATTTGTGAAGTGTCATGTATTCCTCGTCTACACTTCAAATGAATGTAAATGCGACACTTCCTTGAAAGGAAATAGCGATTGCAGATGTCTACGTATCGAAGCAATATAGTTCAAATGCTTCTTAAAACGAGATATTGCATCTCATATCTATGTTTCATGATAAGATATAATATACATTGCGAAGTGTTATGCATTCCTCGTCTACGATTCAAATGAATGTAAATGCGACACTTCCTTGCAAGGAAATAGCGTTTGCAGATGTCTACGTATCGTAGCAACAGTGTTCATATGATTCTTAAAACGCGATATCGCATCTAGTTTCTATGTTTCATGGTAAGATATAATATGATTTACGAAGTGTCATGTATTCCTCGTCTACACTTCAAATGAATGTGAATGCTACACTTCCTCGCTAGGAAATAGCATTTGCAGATGTCTACGTATCGTAGCAATAGAGTTTAGATGATTCTTAAAACGCGATATCGCATCTCATTTCTATGTTTCATGGGTAAGATATAACATGATTTTGCGAAGTGTTATGTATTCCTCGTATACACTTCAAATGAATGTGAATGCGATACTTCCTCGCTTGGAAATAGCGTTTGCAGATGTCTACGTATCGTAGCAATAGCTTTCTAATGCTTCTTAAAACGCGATATCGCATCTCATTTCTATGTTTCATGGTAAGATATAATATGATTGTGCGAAGTGTCATGTATTCCTCGTCCACACTTCAAATGAATGTAAATGCGACACTTCCTTGCTAGGAAATAGCGTCTGCAGATGTCTAGGTATCGTAGCAATGGAGTTCTAATGCTTCTTAAAACGCGATATCGCATCTCATTTCTATGTTTCATGGTAAGATGTAATATGATTTGCGAAGTGTTATGTATTCCTCGTCTACACTTCAAATGAATGTAAATATGACACTTCCTTGCAAGGAAGTAGCTATTGCAGATGTCTACGTATCGAAGCAGTAGAGTTCAAATGCTTCTTAAAACGAAATATTGCATCTCATATCTATGTTTCATGATAAGATATAATATACATTGCGAAGTGTTATGCATTCCTCGTCTACGATTCAAATGAATGTAAATGGCGACACTTCCTTGCAAGGAAATAGCGTTTGCAGATGTCTACGTATCGTAGCAATAGAGTTCATATGATTCTTAAAACGCGATATCGCATCTCATTTCTATGTTTCATGGTAAGATATAATATGATTTGCGAAGTGTCATGTATTCCTCGTCTACACTTCAAGTGAATGTGAATGCGATACTTCCTCGCTACTAAATAGCGTTTGCAGATGTCTACGTATCGTAGCAATAGCTTTCTAATGCTTCTTAAAACGCGATATCGCATCTCATTTCTATGTTTCATGGTAAGATATAATATGATTTGCGAAGTGTCATGTATTCCTCGTCTACACTTCAAATGAATGTGAAGGCGACACTTCTTGCAAGGAAATAGCGTTTGCAGATGTCTACGTATCGTAGCAATAGAGTTCTTATGATTCTTTAAACGCCATATCGCATCTCATTTCTATGGTTTATGGTAAGATATAATATGATTTGCGAAGTGTTATGTATTTCCATCGTCTACACATCAAATGAATGTAAATTCGACACTTCCTTGCTAGGAAATAGCGTCTGCAGATATCTAGGTATCGTAGCGATAGAGTTCTAATGCTTCTTAAAACGCGATATCGCATCTCATTTCTATGTTTCGTGGTAAGATGTAATATGATTTGCGAAGTGTTATGCATTCCTCGTCTACGATTCAAGTGAATGTAAATGCGACACTTCCTTGCAAGGAAGTAGCGATTGCAGATATCTACGTATCGAAGCAATAGAGGTCAAATGCTTCTTAAAACGAGATATTGCACCTCATATCTATGTTTCATGATAAGATATAATATACATTGCGAAGTGTTATGCATTCCTCGAGTACGATTCAAGTGAATGTAAATGCGACACTTCCTTGCAAGGAAATAGCGGTTTGCAGATGTCTACGTATCGTAGCAATAGAGTTCTTATGATTCTTAAAACGCGATATCACATCTCATTCTATGTTTCATGGTAAGATATAATGTGATTTGCGAAGTGTCATGTATTCCTCGTCTACACTTCAAATGAATGTAAATGCGACACTTCCTTGAAAGGAAATAGCGATTGCAGATGTCTACGTATCGAAGCAATATAGTTCAAATGCTTCTTAAAACGAGATATTGCATCTCATATCTATGTTTCATGATAAGATATAATATACATTGCGAAGTGTTATGCATTCCTCGTCTACGATTCAAATGAATGTAAATGCGACACTTCTTGCAAGGAAATAGCGTTTGCAGATGTCTACGTATCGTAGCAACAGTGTTCATATGATTCTTAAAACGCGATATCGCATCTAGTTTCTATGTTTCATGGTAAGATATAATATGATTTACGAAGTGTCATGTATTCCTCGTCTACACTTCAAATGAATGTGAATGCTACACTTCCTCGCTAGGAAATAGCATTTGCAGATGTCTACGTATCGTAGCAATAGAGGTTTAGATGATTCTTAAAACGCGATATCGCATCTCATTTCTATGTTTCATGGTAAGATATAACATGATTTGCGAAGTGTTATGTATTCCTCGTATACACTTCAAATGAATGTGAATGCGATACTTCCTCGCTTGGAAATAGCGTTTGCAGATGTCTACGTATCGTAGCAATAGCTTTCTAATGCTTCTTAAAACGCGATATCGCATCTCATTTCTATGTTTCATGGTAAGATATAATATGATTGTGCGAAGTGTCATGTATTCCTCGTCCACACTTCAAATGAATGTAAATGCGACACTTCCTTGCTAGGAAATAGCGTCTGCAGATGTCTAGGTATCGTAGCAATGGAGTTCTAATGCTTCTTAAAACGCGATATCGGCATCTCATTTCTATGTTTCATGGTAAGATGTATATGATTTGCGAAGTGTTATGTATTCCTCGTCTACACTTCAAATGAATGTAAATATGACACTTCCTTGCAAGGAAGTAGCTATTGCAGATGTCTACGTATCGAAAGCAGTAGAGTTCAAATGCTTCTTAAAACGAAATATTGCATCTCATATCTATGTTTCATGATAAGATATAATATACATTGCGAAGTGTTATGCATTCCTCGTCTACGATTCAAATGAATGTAAATGCGACACTTCCTTGCAAGGAAATAGCGTTTGCAGATGTCTACGTATCGTAGCAATAGAGGTTCATATGATTCTTAAAACGCGATATCGCATCTCATTTCTATGTTTCATGGTAAGATATAATATGATTTGCGAAGTGTCATGTATTCCTCGTCTACACTTCAAGTGAATGTGAATGCGATACTTCCTCGCTACTAAATAGCGTTTGCAGATGTCTACGTATCGTAGCAATAGCTTTCTAATGCTTCTTAAAACGCGATATCGCATCTCATTTCTATGTTTCATGGTAAGATATAATATGATTTGCGAAGTGTCATGTATTCCTCGTCTACACTTCAAATGAATGTGAAGGCGACACTTCCTTGCAAGGAAATAGCGTTTGCAGATGTCTACGTATCGTAGCAATAGAGTTCTTATGATTCTTTAAACGCCATATCGCATCTCATTTCTATGGTTTATGGTAAGATATAATATGATTTGCGAAGTGTCACGTATTCCTCGTCTACACTTTAAATGAATGTAAATGCGACACTTCCTGCTAGGAAATAGCGTCTGCAGATGTCTAGGTATCGTAGCAATAGTGTTCTTATGATTCTTTAAACGCGATACCGCATCTCATTTCTATGTTTCTTGGTAA